>NC_051158.1:5812934-6048285 GCF_013339745.2 Dermacentor silvarum
ACCTAAGCATCTCCAAATGCCCAACCACAAGCTCGTGCAGGTTAACCAATTCTACACTTCGTAGCCATTCAGCCATTGCAGGGGCCTCAGGCTTGAGCAGGAAAACATGTAGCTTGCTAATTCATGTCTGTGCTTTCCTGAGAATACAATCGTCCAGTAGTTCATGTAGTGGAACGCTAAGGCAAAGGTCGGTTCAAGTACTGAAATACATGATAAACTCAGTAGCATTTAGGAAGCTATTGGCTTCATGAATGAGCATTTTGCGCTATTCAAGGCAGATGTTGAAGCTTTTCTTTTTTTAGGAAATGGCTGCTGCTAAAGTGAAATTGCACAGTGTCGTAGAGAGAATGAGGAATTGCAGAAAGATTTGAAAGAAAAGCTAGGAAGGAGGTTATGTAGCTAAAGCAATACAGCAGAACCATTAACAGTGTGGTTCCAAAGCTTGCACTGACTCACATGGAGAACTTGAGGGTGACTGTTGCAATCATTGCTATGTCCACAGGTACTAACGTTGCAGCTAATGACATAACCATCACACATCGTGGACCATAAAGGGATAAAAACAAACACGATTTGTCATGTAAACACATAATTTATGTGCGGGCAGACGTGAATGGCATGAATTGTGAATCAGGGTTCGTACAGGTTTACAAGTAAAAAATTCAAGGATATTCCAGGACTTTCCAGGACCTGTCACAGGTTTTTCAAGGACTCAAAGCAGCATCCAAAGTAGGATTTCTTTACTCTAACATTTCCAAAAATGACTAGTTTTATTGCACTTACAATAAATAAATGTACATCAGAATTATAATAAAAATGTCTAGCCTTGATAACTTCTCAAGATCACAACACAAATGAACGCTTACAACAGCGGCTGAGATTTCTCCAGTATAGGGTGGGTAAAGTTCTCCAAAAATATTCAAACCAAAGAGAAATAAAATGTATATCCCAATGATCTTAACGTCTAGCCTTGATCACTTTGCAAGTTCACAATACAAAAAAAAAAAAGTTCACAAAAATGCACCCAACAGCTACTCTGACTTCTCCAGTATTACCTGGGCAAGTTTACTGAACATTTCCAAACCATTCGGTGTAGTCTTGCTACACATCCATTATATTATAACAAATATATGTACTATATTGCAATTTTGCAAAACATGCCTTGTCTGATTATTCTCAAGTTCGCAATATTAAAAGTTAACACAACGAACACTCACAACAGCTGCTCAGGCTTCTGCAGTATTAGCTGGGTTGGTTCATCAAACATTTCCAAAACATTCAGCATACCGTATTTTTCGGTGTATAAGACGCGTTTTTCTTTTTCTTAATTTTCCGTCGGTGCGTCTTATAGAACGGTGCGACCTATGTACGTTTTTTTTTAAACTGCTGTCATAATCGAATTTGATGACAATTATGGCCACGCAAAGTGGGCCGGTTGACTTAATTGCTACGGGTTTCTGTGCGCACTATCGAGGTTCTCGTGATCTGTGTGTGCTATCGGGGTCTCGTGATCAAGTTCCAAAACACCGTGCGAGAAGGATGGAGCAGCAACACAAGCGGCAGTAGGCCGACCGTGAGTCGATCGACCCCGAAGTCGACACATCTGCACATAGCTGTCAAGATACGGCGCACGCCGCTGCGCAAACTACGCAGTTGCTACGAGAGTACAGGCAGCCCCCCCCCCCCCCCTCCCTCCCGGGCTGCCTTCCTGCTTTCCTCCCTTGTGCGCGAGTTGGCTCACCGTCGCATGCTTTCACTCGCACATACAGCATATGGCACGCGGGGACGATGTTATCGCCCTTGGACTTTACACGAAACATCGCGGCAACCACAACAGCAGAAATGCGCCTGGAGTGGAAATACATGGCACCCATACGCTTGCGCGTGACCCACATTCCCGGAGCGAAACGTCACTAACTTGTTTAAATCGCTTACTGAAAGAACACGTGCGTCTTATACATCGATGCGACTTGTATACTTTTTTTTTTTTTTTCGGAAAAACTGCCGTTGTGAGGGAGTGCGTCTTACACAAAGGTGCGACTTATTGACCGGAAAATACGATTATGTTATTGCAAAGGCACTGAGCATCAGTTGTAAAGTTGCTGCACTATTGCTCTCTTTAGCTTCACTTCGCACGCAAGAGTGAAAGCGGAAAGGCAAGCCGACGGGCGAAGAGTGAAACGAACGATAGGGTGAGGAAAGCAGTGTAAACACTGCCAGCTGAGCCAGCAGCGTTGCGCGGCACGGGTCTCTCACTCCGTTCGCGGTTTGACGCGACGAAGCCTTTCATTTTTTCTCGTGCAGTTCTGCAAAACGTAACCATGTGTGCTCGCGCCGGCGTATTGTTTCTGAAATGGGGAGTTGGTCAGATCGATGTCGATCTACCACAGAAAGGAGGTCCCAATGTTGATATCAGACTGCATTGCTCATGAAATTCAAGGATTTTCAAGGAAGGAAACAATTCCAGGACTTTGAAGGGCCTTGAAAACACACTTTTCAATTTCAAGGGTTTTCAAAGATTTCAAGGACCTGTACGCACCCTGTGTGATATTTTGGTGCTGTGAGGGACAGGTCGCACTAGCCACTGTGACCACTGGTCACTACGAGTGAATCTTTAGCCACCAGTCGCATTCGATCATGTGACCTCTGTCAATCGCCAGTGTCAATTCGGTCTTTCACACAATATGCCATATCGCACTCCTATGGCTGCCTGAATTATTTCAAAAATTAAATTATGAGGTTTAACATTCTGAAACTGCACAGGTTATGAAAGATGCAGTAGTGGAGGACTCCGGATTCGGCGAAGCATTCAGACTTCAAGCACTCAGCAAACTATTGAGAACCACAATGCAGGCACCACTTTGACACGCATGACTCGCACCTAATATGGCATCCCCATCACGTCAAACTGCACTGCATAATATTAGATGGCAGCTGCGTTGGCTACAGAAAGTGGACAACACAGTGCTTGTGTCCTGCTAAGGACCAGGAGCCAGGGCTGGTTTATAATAATGGACGAGTCAACAGCTAGACCCTCCATACCTCGGAACAGAGCACCTGAATATCTCGCTTGGCAGAGTTGAGAGCCTTTAGACATGACACCAATGCACAGATCAAGTTGCCTAGGAGAGCCGACTCCAAAAAAGCTTATAATACTCATGAGATTCTTGATGTGTCCAACAGCATAAATGCTAACATTCACAATGTGTATGCTCTGTTTGCCACAGATGTGCCTCTTACTGCACTGTCATCCTAATCAACAAGCATTATGTCATCGGTACATACCTCTGCATTTGCGCAGTCGCAGTGAGAGCTAAGTACTCAAGCGAAGCTTTGTGGGGTGATGTTTGGCTGTGAAAAGCAAACTAACTGATTAGTCTGATGCCATAGCAGATACAAGCACAAGTACACAACAGGAGTGCCTGTCAAATGTCTCAGGAGCGCCTGTCAAATGACAGGAATCCAGGAACAGTGATATTCAGCTAATTTTAATAGAAGAAATGACTTCAAAATTTCTGCACTAAGTACCAAGAACACGGCCTTTCAGTTATAAGCATCTGAATTATGTGTCATGTAGGCCAGCTCGAAAAACATCAAAAAAGGATTTTTCCGAGTACGATCCAGATATAGAGACAACCAACATTTCTTTCTAGGAAATGCCTATTGAAGCAATGGCTCCTAAGAAAGCCTGTGCCACTATCTACATAATCAAGAAACAGCAATGAAGAAAACTCCACGAAAAGATCGCATCAAACTAACTCAGAGCTTCCAAAATTAACCAACACTGCCAGGCCTGGCTTCAGGAAAATGTCTTGCAGAATCTGAATGGAGCTTTCATAAATGCCATTCTGACTCTGCCATTCTTCTGACTACTACTATGGTTTTCAGGAAAATAAGCCATCCTGGCAACTCGAGGTCAGGACAACACCATTGTAGCACAGTTCCAGCGTCTTTCACTTACGCTGTCTGACATAACAATTCAGGTCATCTGACAGCGAACATTTTCCACCATAGGACATGTTAGCAACCACAGTATTTGGTGAGGCCTTAAAACAGACTAAGAAGTGTGGAAAAAAGTTGGAGGCGGAAGCAGTTCTTTTGATCAAGTATTTAACTGAGCTTTCAACTTTACATGGCATGCATGTTATGTACTTATCTGACTTCCGATAGAGAAGTGAGATCAACATGACACAGTGGCATGATGAGGCAAGTGGACAGCACAATGGTTTTAAAGCATTCTTTCATGCTGAGTACTATGTCATAAATTCGGTATTGCCAAGAAGCAACCCAGTCAACAACATCAACAGTTGACATAAAATGCCGAACTAAGTGGCAATAGTATGAGACAAGACCTATCAAGCTGTGAAGTCCTTGAGGCATGTGTGCACTATGGAACTTGGCAACTGTGTGAACTTTCAACGCACAAAAAATGTAGCCATTGGAAACAACTCGTGAAGTATGATCAGTTGTATGTCACCAAAATGAAATTTCATCACAAAGGGTTAGAAGCCTTCCCACACAAAAAAAAGAAAAACTAAAAGCTAATTCCCTTATATGATATGCTCGAGATTTAATACCCTGCGATTAAATTGTTTATGGCACACCTACAAAGTCATCGGGATGTACACCTAGGCAAGAGAGACTTAATGCCAGTGACTGGCACAGCAAAGGCGGAAGCACCGAAAATAGCAATGGCAGGCTCTCACATGAACAAAAAAGCTAAAAAAAGAAAAAAAAAGATTGGTGTTGTGACAAAGGATGAAAAAGAAAAAAAACACTGAGAAAAAATGATGGAGACACCATCACGCATCATGCATGCCAGGCAAGAGATTTCTGTAACTGTTTGCACAGGCCTTGACACTGTGTGTCAAAATGTGCTCCACAAGTGGACGACTCAATCACTTGGCAGTTTTTCTAGCCTTGTGAGCAGCAAGAGCAAGGTGTTTCATAAAAACAGTTGAATTTGCAGTGTGTCGGCTATCGCGAGGTGAAATGTACCATTAAATGTGATGGAGTACAAACTCTGATACCCATGCATTCAGTCAGATCTTCCAGATTCAGAAGAGACTAAAACACAAGAGGAAACTTGTAAAACTACAAAATGACAACTTTATTTGGTAAATGAAAGGTTGTTTCCAGTAGAGAAGCACCTGCATCGACAGAAGCTGTAAGCTGCAGTAAACGTTATACTTAAGCAAGTGAGTGCACTGACGTTACACAAATAATAAACACGATTTCACTACACAGATGAAGCATACCTCATCTCAAAACATTGTTCTCACCTTCTGCTCTCCTATTCGCCAGATAAGCGCTGCGTATTAAGACATACTCTCAATCTTTAGTGCAATGCCTTTGTCACTGCTAACCACAAGTTAAGCACTATACAGTCAGGTGTAATATCAGCATTAGACTGTTCTCTTCAGCTCCTACTTTGTGACTGATGAGCCGGCTGTGTTTCCACGAGGCCGGATCCAGCTCCACAGGGTCACCAGAGGACTGCAGGAGCATGGACACCTGCATTAAATAAAGTTCTCTATTTTTCACACACTGCAAGTAAGTGCCCAGAGTCTTTATCGATCTTTTACCTCACGGACACAGGCGTACGTTATCCTTTTCATTCAATAAAGAGGTGTAAAGATCGACGAAAAGCTCTTGAACGTGTATGTGTTTTCCATCCGCAGTCACTGACAAGAAGCTAGGCTCGAGCGCTGCATAATGCCCGGTTCCCTACTATCAGCTTCGCCGCAATGCATGGATGCTACGCGGTCAAGCATACGCAATGTACTGCGGTGAAGCATGCCGAGTGTAAAGGGGCCATTGTCACGGGATATATAGTGCGATACTCGCGGCGCTCGCCGTCACCTCTCTTGTCACAGTACAAACACAGAGACGCCTAATGATTGGGCTGGCAGGCCTTCAGAGATATTTCGGACATGGTTGTGGTGATTTGAGCACTTGTTTCGCCCACCTAGCACGCCGGGCCGGATACAATGATCGTGACGGCCCGGGAATTGGGTACAATACGCGTTCCTTAATTATATACAAGATCCTCAGAACAACTACGAATCTGTACCACGTGGTTGACGAGTGTTTCTGTACAGAGTTCACAATGGTCTATGTACGGCTATGAAATATTGCATGACGATGTTCACTTTTCTTACTTTATACGATGTGTGTTTCAATTCATCGAAGCCTTTTCGTAAACATCGGCGCAGCATAATGCTTTGTCAGTGTTGCTGTACAGCTCTGTACGTCACAATGGTCTATGACAATTAAAGTGCATAGCGACGTTGGGTTTTCTTATTTTCACATACAAACCGTTAAATTCATAAACAGTTTCCGTTCCCGCGAATCTCCTGAAGTGTGCGGCATGTTGACCTTGCTCAACGACACTAATGAACAATGCAAAATGCTTTGCCACTAAAGTCATCCGAGAAGACACCTCACTTCCAAACCTATCCCCCTGCGACTATAAAAATTGAATATACTACCGTCGCAACAAACTCACCTCGGACACGGCTTCTTCGCCTTGCCGGCACGCATTCTGTCGATTCTGTGGTGCCAGCTCGGCTAGGGACGAACGGCGCTAACAACTTTCGTCCCCGTAGTACCTAGACGAAGAGAAATTTTAGGGACCGAAAGTCCCCACATTTTTCTCTCGCATCCACTATTCCTCGCGCATGCGCAGAAAGAGCGGAGAATTCCAGTTATGATGTGCAAGTCGAAGGTCGCGGCCAGCTGGACTAAAGCCCCTATATTATAAATATAGGGGCTTTAAGCTGGACGCCACTCTAGCCCCCTCTGCCCAAGCAGGATACATAGCAAGTTTTATGTATCCTCCTTGCCTCTGCCTGATCTCGGCTCCCCCCTCCCCTTGTCATCAATAAAGTTTATTTCCTCCTCCTGAACTCATCGGTTCACCGCAGGCAAAACGCATGTTGATTAATTATTGGCAAGGTAAGTGATAAATGCATTCATTTCGCGCGAAATTTAAAAGAAAGAAGATGGGAAGTGTCACCTGCTCCACACGATTTCTTAGTTTTCCCTCAAGCACGGGCTTATCCAGCGTAATCATCCGCTAAACATTTGCGTTATTTGCAGAACACGCTGAAGTAGTAGTTCTTGTTTCCCTTTTTTTTTTTTTTTTCGCGCCAGAACGTTCAATTTTTGATACGCCCTAAAAATGAGCGAAACCACTCATTGCGTAGCATTTAAACGTTTCGCGAGTCTCGCTGCCTTGGTAAAGCTTTTCACTGCGACGTATCACAAGGCCTGTATAACAAAAATGCAAGGTGTCTCACTTACAATCCAGATGATGTCACAGGGAGTGCTCAGTGCCTTTTTACGGTTTTCGACTGACAGGGCTATGTTCGATTGTTGTTTGTGCTGCAACAAATATGTGCCAATACAGTCGATGACATCAAGCTTCTCGACGACGGTGGAACAATACATTGATGGACTAGCAGACGAACTTCCGCTCCGCACTAGGTGACGCCTAATGGGCAGTTTAGAAATTTTGGTAAGGAACAAAAATGAACTCCAATAGTCTTAAGTTTGTTTTTATTGTCAACTTTGTTCTCTGAAAGTATGACACCTTGTTGCAAATTTTAAATACATAATTATTTCCCAGGTGGCGCGGTCTGTTTTTCTACTTCAGTGCGTGTAGTGTAGTAGTGGCCGTGCCCGTACCTCCACGCGTATTTTTCTGCGCATGCGCAGTTTCCAAACCGCGACGCCTGATGCTTTGGTTGGTGACGGACGACGACGTCGGGTCCGAGGAGAGATGTGTTCGCTATGGTTTTTCAGCGCCGTAGGAGCGTAATCTGGAAGCTGGTTCACCCAAATTGCGTCGCAGCGGAGCACTTCACGGGCTTCGCATGTGAATGAAATCGACCCGACGAGGCCGCAAGGCTTGACAACAACATCAGCCGCCGTCGACTACCAACAGCCAAGGAGGTGAGAAGGAGCACGGCTCCGTTGGTTGGCCCAGTTAGGTTTAGAGCCGCGGTCCGTCACTCGGTCGCATATTTTGGACTACGAGCGCGTGGGAATTAGTTCGTTCGGCCCGTGATAGCGATCAAAGTTCTGTCTGGTGTAAACAGTTTCGGTTAGGCGCCTGTTGCGAGTCGCGCTCGCTGTCCCGCGATCACTGCCGTGCGAAACAAGCGACTCGTCGGTTGCTGTGCTGTTGACACTACGGCGGCGGCGGCGGCAACGTTTGGAGTGTGTCATCGTGTCGGCTCCGCGGCACTAAAGTGTTACGTAAACAGTGTTAAACGCGTCTAAACAAGACGGCATCCGCTCGGCCGTGCTTCGGCGTCCGTTTAGAGCGTCAGCGTTGGCCCACTGCCGCAGTGATCGCTACGCTAATTGAATATTTTAGTCGATTGAGCGAGCGAGTGAGCGGCGGCGGGCCGAGCGTCCGACCTTGGGTGTTGCAGGAATCGCCTTGCGTGCGGCAACTTCTTTCCCGCTGTGCCTCTGGCGAATCGCGGCTGTCAGCGGTGTCGCAGGTGAGGCCGTCGCGTTCTTGTTTTGTTTTTTTGCGCCTGGTGACTAATAACCGCGCCTCGTCAGCTAAGTCGTCGGGGCTGGCCTTCCATTCACGCACTTTCTTTTGCGAGCTTGCGTCGATCGCTGGCGGTACCCGCCCCCCTGTTGTCTCTCGCCCACTTCGAGAAGCAATATACACGTCAACGACGTCGTCGTTGGCCCCCCAACCGTGGCAGATAGCTCGACCGAGAGAAGAGATGGAAGAATGGATGGCGTAACGAAGTCGTGCTCGCACATGTAGACCGTGTCCTCACGACGCGTTCATCCTCGTATGTCGTGTCGCGACTCTGCATGTTGTGCGGCTCCTATAGTGGCCTTTTGTTCTTATTATTGTTCTTTTCACGTAGCTCCCCCTCCCCTTTTTCCGGTCCGCCGGCGGTCGTAGCAGACGAGTTCCTTCTGCATCATTTCACACGACGCTCGTTCCTCGATTGCCGCGTAAGCCCCCCGGAAAAGTAGCTACACTGCCGCTGCCCTACGGTCGTGCGGTTGTTCGACTTAAACGCGTTCCACGCGCGTTTCTTTCCTCCGTTTTAATTCGAGCGCTCCGCTTAAAATAGCGGTCCGTGCCAACGTCAGAGCCGACTTGTGCGCCGATAATAAATACATCCCCCCCCTTTACCACCACCACTGCATTACATCCTACCTTCTTTCCTTTTAGCCGCCGCGTATTTTCTGCCGCGTCGGCTGCACTTACTTTAGATCTGCATGCAAGCAACAAAGGTTTATAACAGACGCCCTATTTATATGTACCCCCACAGGTCAGTGGCCTTGCCTGCTTTATACAGCACGTCTGCAATGTTTTCGTAGTAGTGTCTTGCAGACGACGCACGATTTCGTCTGCAAAGCACTTCGCTACGAATAACAACTAGAGAAGGACTTGCTTTAATTTCTGCTGCTTCGCAGTTAAAAATGTTGCTTTTGTTTTGTTCTCTAGGAAAAATTGCGACACATATTATCAACTTGTTGATGTGCCATAACAATGTTTCGTGGTGTCGTGATTCTCTTTCTCTTTAATACAAGCATTTTCTTTTTAACTTCTTCTTTTGTGCTGACAACAGCATTCAGTGTGCCTGTGCTACTGTTGGTTCCATTGATTTACATTCAATGGCAAGGCTGTTTTGATTTTTTGTGGGTCGGCCTTCCTTTGCAAGGCCTGTCAGCCAGATCGCTTGCTATTGTTCCTTGTTTGCTTGTGAATGGCAATGAGTGCTTGTGACCGATGGGGTGACGTCACCTGTCTGGCAGGCACAGCCTTCGCTATGGCCCGAAAACACGCAATAATTCGTTTGGAAGAGTTCCATGTCTTCCGGTCCGTCCTGACAGGTTTCCTCTCGAGCCATGTTGTATTTTTTTTTTTTTTCCTGTACTTCTAGACGCAGTCGCTACGCCTGTTTCAGTAATTATCATCATTGTTTATCACAATTAAAGTGGGCAACTATTAATGCCCGTGCCACATAGATAACATTAATGGCACTCGGAGTTCAGGACCTTAATTTTCATGATGTTACTATAAACCCGCTGCTACATGCCCATTCTTTGTGGCATAAAATGACACAATGATGATATCTGTGGTGAAAGCAGCACGCTTGTTTGCCAATCACAGTATCATGAAAAATTTTACTCCCATAATCACATGGGCACTGTTTGTCACGATTGAGCCTGATCTGAATTGAATTGCTCAATCGCAATTAGCTCCCTTGTGCAAGTGGCGTAAGTGAGCCAATCTCAATAAAAAGTGTCCTGTGTGACCGGGGCATAAAATTACTGGGTGATAGTTTAAAGGGACTGACAACTGGCCAGAATGTGTTGTGAGACGTTGATGGAAATGAAATGACCGTGATTTATAGTGATGAAATCGAGCACGCTGTTTGCGATTTAAGTAGGAATAATAATTTTAAATTGGAAAAACAAAGTCTCTAAGAGCCAGTAAGTGGCGCGAACTGGCTATGAAGTCTTGGTACTTCGGATGTAGTACATGAGATTACTGTACGAAAGTTGGCTGTTATGAAGTACCGCATACTTATTAAGATTGCAGATCGTATGTCATTAAGCTTTTGCACTTTATTCTATGCGTATTACAAAGTGACTAGGCTTCAAGATTGTCATGTGATAGTCTCACTTAGTTTCTGTTTGTTTCTTTATTTGCTTCACGATTCCCACGCTGGTTGAACTGCCATATTTGCAGCTGTCGTAGACCACTAGCGCCAGACTTCCCCCTAGTGATTTTTGTAGGAAACTCTATGAAAACCATGACAACTGCAAGCAAATTAGCTGTGTCGTGGTTTCCTTAGCTTTGATGCTTCCAGATGCTCAGGTGGCTGCAGTGGAACTATGAGGCCGACAGGCTCCGGCTATCTTAGCGGCTTGCAAAACTGTACGATAGCATTGTGTTCTCTCAGAAATATATAAATGATATGGCTGGCATGTGAAGTGCACGCTTATCTGTCACGTACATTATTGACTCCTGATGGTAACAGGGAAAATGACATTATGGTTCCTGTTTGTTCTGTGACGGTAAATGGGGTTTCCTGGGCCCAGAAAAAAAAAATTGGGAACCTCCATTCCACACAATGATGAGAGGGGCTGCACACCTAGTACAGTCAAACAGATATATTGAAAACAAATACAATGAATTATCGGATATAAAAAAGGTATTTCTGCGTCAGATGACACTGCATCTTAACAAGGTTGGACTGTAGTAACCGTACAGCTAGTTGCATATGCACATGCAGGTGTACTCTCAGCCTTCAATAATTGATTGCCCTAAAAGGATCTCGAGAAAGAGAATGCACAAGATTTTAGAAGCCATTGCCGTATAAAATAAGTGGGGTGATTTCTGCGTTCGCGAGTTTTTCTTGTTACCGAAGAGAAAGTGCTGGTGTACCGTGAGGATGATTTCTAAATGTAAATTTAATGTAAATGTAATGTAAATAATTTACAAGTTTTTGTTTTCTTTTACTTCGTGGAATGTGTCGGATTTTCACAAAAAACATTATAGTTACTGTACTCCGTTTCATACTTGTCACACAATGGAACAGAACGCTCATCCTTTGTTTACACCCTCCCCTCTCTGTGATTGCATTTTTGGCCCTAAATTCATTACTATTGTTCAACGCAGTGGGCGCTACGGAAATGGTGCGCTCCTGGAAGTCCTACTCGGCACATTTTGCACTGTAGCTGTTTCTGATCTGTGATGCTTTTTATGAAATTCCAACTTCATATATTAGAACCACAACGCGTAGGCGTAAGGTTACGTCAAATGGCATATTATTTGCGAACCTTCGTACTTCCAGTATACGACATACTACGTTTTCGTGGCAGGCGATGCACTCTGGCGGCTGGTTGCAGGAACGTGCCACTCCGCTCGTTTGGTTGTAGAAAGGTTCAGATCTGTGATGCCTTCCCCATGGCAATTACGCCATATTACGCTACATAAAAGTGTGCGACTCAATATTTCATCGACTTACACGGTACATGCCTGTATCTTCCCATCATACGGGACACATTAGTTTTTGGTCACGAATTCGATCAGTTAGGCAAGACTTTGTAGACAATTAGCATTGAATTGCCTGTTATGCATGAAACTTGGTAAGTGGTTGTTGTCTGCTTCGTGTCCTAATGTAAGCATGATTTCCTTAATTTAGTAGTGCACAATGGATGACCCGTATTAGGGCTCTGTTGCCATGTGGTAGCTGGGCCAAGAGCGATGACGAGCAAGTAACCCTTCTAGTCTTGTATTTAATGAAGTTTGTTTTATTTATTTCCAATACGTCAAGGAACGCCGAGGGACATGAGCCGCCAAGTCTTGAACTAACGACCGCAGACAGTGACTGAGGTTTCGTGCGACAGGTGCCAGGATGAGTAGCAGCAGCACGGTGACGCCCCCTGGCGTCACGGGTGGGCTGAGCACGGCGGCCAGCGTGGCGAGCTCGTCGGTGCTCCCCGTGGTGCTGGCCACGGCCAACATTACGGCCGAGAACGCCAGCCAGGTGTTGGAGGACCTGCCGCCCACCTTTCTGCAGACGACCGGAGCCCAGGCCCTGTCCGGGGCCTTCGTCTGGACCGCACTCATCATCACCTGCCACCAGGTGAGCGCACCTTGAGAGCCCCAATGTCTCTTTTTTTTTTTTTTTTTGCTTTGAGCACTCTGATCAGCCTGATTGGCAGAAATCCGTTCAGTCGAACTTCGATAAAACGAACAAGGACATAATGAGTTATTGGCTGTAACAACGGTGACAAATATGCACTTAAAATGAATATCGAATATGACGAAGACATTTTATGTCACATGAGACTTTGCTATGACGAGGTTCGATTGTAGCATACTAGAGTCTTGGATTGTAATACGAAGCATTCTCTGCCTCTTATCGGGCACTTTGCAGTAGGTAGGTCTCGCCTTGTTTGGGGCCTCCTTGTATAAGAAAAACTACCTGTTCGCTGGTGTAATTTGAACCGGGGAGTCCCGCTCTACAGTAGCGAGATGTTCCACCCAATCGGCCATAAACACATGCCTGGCTCGAGTGAATAATGACCTTACTATTTTCCATCCCTCATCGAAGGGAGCTCTTTGAGGCAGTTGGCACGCGAGTCATGTCACTTAACAACAACTTGCTTAAGAGCAGGAGTGACAATACACCGCCTTTGGGATCGATCCAAGTTACTCAGTCACTGCTTTCGGGGTCAGTGCAGGTCGTACCTGAACAGGTTGTAACATTACATTGACAGAGTGCAATAGATTATTTGCCATGCTATCGCCATGATGGTATTGTCATCAATGTCGTGCTGTTATTGTCGTCGCCATCATTAAACCATCATCATCGCCATTGCCATTGTCATCACACACACACTTGCGTCACACGCTGTTGCTTTTGCAGAACCCCAAAAGGATGCTAGGTAGCCAGCTATTTGTGAAATGCTCACGTAACATTGATTCCCACTGCATGTGCGACCTGCATAACTTTTTAAAACATTTTTTGCTTCTTACGATGTACTAACGTCATACGAAAGGTGAACAGGGCTAAGATCTTGGTGAGAGCTAGCCATGGTAGTTGCAGACACCTTCATTGCTCAGGTCCTTCTGCTCACAAGTGTTCCTACACCATCACTGAATCTTCCATTCATGGGATTTCTTTGCATTGTCTTGCAGGCAGTCCTCTATCATTCCTACAAACTTTTGTTTTGCATTACAACGAAAGAAAAATAAACAAAATGTGTGGACACCAACAGAAATGAACAAAACAGCGTCAGCATGATAGTTCACTCATCAGTGGATGTATGATGATGAAAAAGCTTTATTAAAACTTAAATGGCTCATCAGCCTGTAGGGTAATGGGGTTGGGGAAGCAGGAGATATCACTGCATCATTGCTTTGACGCATCATAATGATAAATGGCGATGATGACGCTACACTGTCGGCAGGGCCAGCTATCGATGCATGCTTCCCCGCATGATTACATCCTGCAGAGGATGCCCAATTCTGCGACAAAGGCGTACAACGCACGTGTCATGTTGCTCGGGTCTTGCTCATTATCCTAATGTTTGTTAATTCGTTGTCGTTTGCTATGTCGTTATCCTGCAATGTGCTTTCTTGTTGCTTATTTGCACAGGTAACTGCCAGTTATAATCGATTACTGTCACACGTAATGTATTGTGTGCAGATCTACCAACACCTGCGGTTCTACACGTTGCCGACAGAGCAGCGCTGGATTGTACGGATACTGTTCATAGTGCCCATCTACGCGTTCGACTCGTGGCTTAGTCTGCTCTTCTTCCGCGAGAACTACTACATCTACTTCAACAGCGTTCGCGACTGGTACGAAGGTGAGCCGAGATCATTGTTATGAAAGCAGTAGCTAGCTATCTGTAACACGCATCTAGCTTCTACCTGCGTCTGCAGAAAGGCAACTGAGGTGAACTAACGAATAATTTAAAGATTAAAAAAAATAATTATGCCTGCTTTAGGGCACAATTTCGAAAGGATACAAATACACAGTTGAACAATTTTTTATTGTTTGATCTTTTGGACTCGTCAAAAGTGCATGGCCTACTTGTGCAGCAGCGACACCAACTTATCGAATCAGTATATAACTTCAGTCGCCATTGCGTGAATATTTAATGAAGACACTTTACAAGCATTTGTGGCGCAGATCATTTTAGCTGCGACTACATAGAGCAGAATGCCTGCTGACAACATTCCTGCAGCGTTCTTACAGAGCATATCCTGCGAATCCTAAAACAGTCAATGTCCTCAGTGTTCAAACAATTTTTAGTATTTTTTTGACAAATTTTAGTAGTAATATTATTCAAGGTGTAAGATTGGCAGGTCTAGTGCTAGCGAACACCACAGGAACTGTTTTCTCGAGGGTGCTCATTAACGCTTTCTTCTTGCGGAATGGGTTGCCGCCGACAACAAAAAGGTGTTGCGCAGCAAAAAAAGGAAGAGAAGGAATAAAAAGAACGATGTCGGGGCTTGTCTCGTAAACCCGACGCGGTCCCTTGGCTCTAGTATGGGAGAAGGCGGGAAAGGTACATCGCTTGCGGATGCTACTCAAGGCAGAGGGATACAGTGTCTCTCTTGGCAGTCACGCTCGCCTCCAGGCGGTATGGTAACAGGGCATTTCATTTCTTCCATCTCGTCCAATGATAAATCAATGTGAAAAATTATTTCAGTAAAATTATTCCTAGACAGCGTTTTCAAACTTCCAGTGTATAACTGTAATTTCCAACGGGGGCCTGATGAGAGGAGCCATTTAAGCAAAACTTCTGTGGTGATAATTGATAGTCCTTTCTGGTTAGTTTCAGAAACTACTCTTCCTGCGAAGTTTCCTCTCTCTCTGTTCCCAGAATGTGAACAGTTGGGCATGCTGCACTTCTGCACTGTGTTCAACTACCCCTTTTTTTTTTTCTTGTTTGCTGGAGGGAATGTCATCTGCTTGTATCTTTTCTGAAAAGCTCTGAGTGCTCAGTTTCAATTGTCCTGACCCTTCTGTTCCAGCTTTTGTGATCTACAACTTCCTGAGCCTCTGTTACGAGTACCTGGGAGGCGAAAGCAACATCATGTCCGAGATCCGGGGGAAGCCAATACAGTGAGTGGTGGCTACTTCTTGAAGGCCTCGTTCGATGTTGTTTGCCCATGGCTAAAATAGGCCTGTTGGCGTGGACATTTAAGAGATTCTCAGCTTTTACTAATACTATATTTGCTCAATTCTAACGCACACCATTCTTTCTGAGGAAATGGGGTCGAAAATTGGCTGCGCCGTAGAATCGCACACTGTACCAAAACATCATAGGATTAGCTAGTGTCAATGTCAACTATGTCATCACAAGGTCGCTACAGCTTTGTGCAAGTCGGCGATGACAGTGCTCTGCTTTCATTACAAAAGCTCGCTTTGGGAAGTTATTTTGCATACTAAACTTGCGGTAACAGATTCGCATGACATGTTTTTTGGGTTCTGCAGACTTTTATACATTGCAGGACAAAGCTTGCGAAGTAGTTAGTTGAGGTGCGAGCCACCATCTTGTTCTCAATGGTTGCGGAGCTGTCAAGAAATGATGAACATTTAACACAGTAGGCCACCCAGAAAACATGTAGTCATATACCACAATAAAGAGCTGCCTGATGGGGAATGACAGACATCAGGTGTGAATAAATCATGCAAACACATTCTGTCAGGCTACTTTCATGTTACAAAATTGTGTGAGCAATTTCTCCTTCTGGTGGCAATTAATTCTGTCAAATGAACATTTAGTTTTGCCACAGTACTTATACCTCAAGTTTACAGGTTGTGGACTCTGTGTGAGAACGGTCTGTAAGAACATCACATGCGAGAATATCAACTGTTTCACGTCTAGCATACTTGGAAAGCACCGATTCAGCCACGTGAAATGTATGCTTGCTATAAAACACATTTAAAAAAACAATGAAAAAAAGTGAACCCACTATACATGATGACATATTGATACTGCGAGCAGACGCCCTAACATCTGCCTTCCAACTGGTTTTACTAAAACGACTTGCACATAGGTCCAATCAGAAGGGCTTTAAGATGTTTGCTACTGATTTTAAATATGGTTATTTCCATAAGTGCTTTTGCATTTTGAGTAATATTTTTCTTGGCGTAAGTCGTGCACACAGTGGTACCTGGAGGGGTTATTCATTTGGATGCACATGATTTTCGTACCTTGAACTGCTAAAAAGTGCATGGCATGTTAGATTCGAGGATGCACAAGAATTGGGTGAATAGAGTATTCTTACAGATTTATTCATTTATTTATTTACCATAAGAGCCCCTTTTAGCGCATTACATTGGGTGTGGTATATGAAATCCAAATAACTAATCTAATGATAGTGTATGAGTTGTTTGCCGCAGATTATGTAGTTGCTTGCTGCTGTGGCCAAGTGGCTGTGACGTTGTGTTGCTGAACACGAGGTCGTGGGCTCGATTCCCGGACCCAGCGGCTGCATTTCTATGCAAATGGAATGCAAGGATGCTCATGTGCTGTGCTTTAACGTGCACATTAAGGAACCTGGGGGGGGGGTCAAAATTAATCCCCGGCCCTCCACTATGGCGACCATCATAACCTGTTTGTTGCTGTGAGACAATAAACCGTATTATTTGATTCTTGGATTTGATGCATACTCGCTATGAATAGTAGTAGTAGTCATTGCGTATTGAATATTAAAGCAAAACATAGCGTTACTTCTCATTGGGCTTTGTAGAGTTGCCCCAGCCTGCCTTGCAAAGCTTCCGCAGATATGCACTGTTTCAGCAACTTCATCATCGTTCGTCATCATTTATTCAGCTAAGAGAATCCTACAAAAGTGTATGCAAAGATTTGAATCCCTAGCCAATGGTTATCTGGGATCCATTTAGTATAGTAAGTACATTGTGAAAAAATACATGCAGGGCATAAAGGAGGTACACTGTATAGTATACTAGATTGTATCAGAGAAGGAAATTATAGTTAGCGCTACAGAGAAGTGTTGCAAAGTATAATTTGAAATAAATATTGAAGTTGGGGTTATATTTCACGTCAACAGAAAGATTGTTCCAAATAGTGAATCCAGCGCTACAAATCGATCTTTTCCTCTATACATTTTTATCTTGTGAGTGCAAGAAATTACAAATTACAGTGTTGTGCGTTATATCCTTATAAAATAAAGTACGAAGTATGGAAGGGATAGTTTTAACAGTACTGTCATGTATCATTAGAGCCGTGTTAAAGTCTAATAGTATGATTTGTAATGGTTTGCTGTTTCTTTTCTTGCTTTTGTGATGATGCTCTCGGTCTCTTTTTCAGACAAAGCTTCTGGTATGGCACATGCTGCCTTTCAGGAAAAACGTATACCATTGGCTTTCTGCGATTCTGCAAACAGGTATGCCATTTTTGGGGCGCTGGATCGTGCTTCCTCATACTTAGCAGATGCCAGTGGCTTTAAGGGGAAGCTTTAGCTCGGGGGGCTCCTACCTAGATACATTGGAAAGGAGAAATCGTTTTTCTCGGCAACCACTTCACTGAATTGGATGATGTTTGTTACATTTCAAAAAGAAAGTTAAGGTCTAGTGACTGTAGGAAGTTGATTTCCCATTTAGGCCGTTGGTATTTTTATAAATATTGTTGAAAATTGCAAAATCTTTTAGAACAACGAAACTATAAAGTTTACAACTCTGTAACTCAGCAGTGAAAAACGGTACAAAAATTATGTAAGCATTCTAACAAATCCACATAAGCTGTAAATCAATATGCCATATTTATCTGCTATGTGACTTATTAGTTCACAGAGTGTACGTAAAATTGATGCTTACAAGGGTTTTGCAGCAGTCCTCGTCACAAATTGGTAGCTTGATTCAGAGTGGCTTATTACTATAAGGCATGGATTTTGTGTAACAGGTGCAATTTACATAATTATGATGGTATTATTGCAGAGTCAGAGGGTTAAACTTGATTCTGCAGTTCCCCCCCCCCCCTTCTCTTTTATTTGGTATTCAAGAACTTTTGTAAAAAAAGTTATGGCCTATATGTAAAACTTACCCCATTGAGTGAGCACATCTACTTTTAAATGCAACAGACCTCATCGAAATTGTCACACTGAATGTCTCGTGTGTATGTATTTAAATAGGAGCTCCCGAGTTAACGTTTTCTTATAGGCTCTCAGAAAATTTTATGCAGCACAGCTCTGAAGACTTGTTCATCCTTTGGTATTCCTAAAAGCTCTCAGTGGAGTGCTTTACACAGTGAGAAAGCTGCCAGCAAATAGTTAACACAATTATATTAGTTAAGAGATCTAGGTTACAAAATTCTCACAAGAAAACATGAACGTAATGGGCTCCCAAAGCCAAAAGCTTTTAGAGTATAAGACCTTGGAAAAAAAGAAGAAAGAAAAGCTATTTTGTTTTCTGTAATGTATTCGCTCAAGGTAAAAGTTTAGTGCATAGTGCCCTTGCTGGTGAATGTGCAAAGCCGGCTGAGTGGTGAATGGTGACAGTATTTAGCATTTACTCGGGATTCCTGACTCCAAAAATGTTTTCAGCCAGCTGCACTGTTAAAATCGGTCCACAAAGGCAGTCCACAAGATAAGGCTGTCGATATATGTACAGAAAGGGAAAATGTAGGGAATCATACTTAGAACAGAGAGAACAATAGTACAACTGTCGGAGTTGTGCACATAGCTGTTAATGTGTTACAAAAGCCAATTCATAACCACTCACCATAGGAGGCATAAAAACTGCGAAGAAAATCATAAACAGATTGACTCGAATGATGCTGGACCAATTGTGCGTCAGGCCATTTAACGAGGACTTCCACTTTTGTTTGTCTTTTCAGGCGACCCTGCAATTCTGTGCAGTAAAACCGCTCATGTCTGTGATCACGCTGATTCTACAGCCCTTCGGGAAGTACTCCGATGGAGACTGGAGGTACATAGCCTTTCTCACTCTCTAATCGTCATCGTCAGCCCATTATATGTCCACTGCAGGACGAAGTCCTCTACCAAGCGATATCCAATTACCCCTGCCTTGCATCAGCTGACCCAGTCTTGCGCCGGCGAATTTCCCAATTTCAACACACTGGCTAGTTCTTAGCCATCCTCGATGGCACTTGACTCCCTTTATCCCTCTCCCCCTTTGTTTTTGTAACTCTTAATATATTAGAGTTGTATAGCTTCTCAAGGAGAGAATTTTTAGAGTGGAGCATTTCTTATGAGTTTTTGTTGAGTTTTTGATTTGACAAGCATTTCATTCGAGTTCAAGCATTTGAGTTGAGCAATCATCTTTCCAGTTCATGTTATCTGCTTCTTTTTGTACCACTTCAGCACTCCCGCTTGCACAAAATTTTTGCACCAACTAGCCCAGCAATTTTATTGTCCTGAAGTTTTCTTTGAATTTGTATTGAGCATTTCTTTAGTTTACGTAGTGTTTCAGTCGAGTTAGCCATGAGCTTCAGCATCCTGTGTAATGCTGGCTTCTGCTTGTCCATCTGGCGTGCGTGTGCAGGCCAGACAGTGGCTATCTGTACATCACGATAATCTACAACATCAGCGTGTCACTGGCGCTGTACGGCATGGTGCTGTTCTACTTTGCCACGAAGGACCTGCTGGCACCCTTTGACCCCGTGTGGAAGTTCTGCACCGTCAAGTCGGTCATCTTCCTCTCTTTCTGGCAAGGTGATGACCGCGTGCCTCCATTTTGCTTTTCAGAGGACGCTTGGGGCATTCCTTAAACGATTACTGATGCATACAGCCAGAAGAAATGTGCATCCGCCTTGTTAACTTCTTTATGAGCAGCGTCGTCATACTTAACCTTACCGTGATGTCGGCGAATTTTGCTGTGTCATAACATTGTGGTAATCCATGGCGGAAAACAGCACTTAAGACTAGAAGAAAGAAGACAGCATGAACGCTGTCCTATCTTTTTCCTTCTAGTTCGTGTCGTTGGTGTTGTTTTCTACCATGGATGCATACCAACGAGCTCGCCTTCAAACCCTCTTAAGTCGTCATAATGTTGATTTGCCAAGCCTGGCGTTTCGAGACAAACTTTAGTATCAAATTAAGATACCTTATTGCAACCTTTATACTGTCGAACCCACTTATAACAATATACAAGTGGCACGAAAATTGCATTGTTATAGCCGATAATTGTTATAACCGGGCTGCATGAAAAAAAAAAATGGGGAATGGCAGAGCTGTTGTGAGAAAACTACAATGGCGGGGAGTCCAGTGCCCCTCCCTACCTCCTTCCGCGTGTAACAAGCTGCGGCTGTCAGTGTTCAAGAATGGCACTGCTATAGTAAAACCACATTAATTCGGATTTCACGGGACCGAAAAAACTGAATTTCGCATTATCGAGGGTATCGAGAAAAGAATCAACAAATGCTTTCTGCGTCAACATGCTTTCATTTATTGATTGAATCAGCAAAATCCTGTTTATATTTTGCGTAATAGCAGTGCGGAAATTGCAATTGTCGTCATCTCGTGACTCATTAGCCCTCGCAGCGGCGATGGCGTTGTGACTTCTGTTACAGCGCAGCCGTCTTTGACACGCTTTTCACTACCACGCACATCCCAATTTTTTCACCAGTGTCGCCAGGTCACCGCCCAATCGCGATGTAGACAGTGCTCTTCATCCTTGACAGCTTTGCACTGAGTAAAAACAAAACTATTGTTTGCCACAACCGCTGCAGACGAAACCGTGGTCGCTATCGATGCGATCATGGATGGCGACTACTCAGTTATAAAGGCACGCGGCCGGCTCGCGTACCGAATCAAAACGAAACTACCATTTGCCGCAACCGCTGCGGACGAAATCGCGGCCGCTATCGATGCGATCATGGATGGCGACTACGCAGTCATGAAGGCACAAAGCGTTCCGGCTTTGCTGTCATTCAAGTACGATTTTCACTGGTAACTATGGCGATGCGAACTCCATTGCTTCGTTTCGGTGGACGCTATCGCCACTTTTCTTGTTTCGGAGGGTGGCGCGGAGTAGAGCTATGGGCGCAGCCCATTCGTGTTCGGAAGGGTGGAAGGGCGACGGGAGAGAGGCAGGAAATGCGGAGAAGGATGGAAAACAGTGCGCGGCTGTGTGCAACGGCTCGAATTCCTTTTTTTTTTTTTTTTCGTTTTTTCTGAGAGTTTGCATTCTATTCCCTTTCGGCACAGACACCCAGTAGCCAGACTTCATCGTTATAACAGATAATGCGGCATGGGGCATTGTAGTAAGCGGGCTATTTCACCATAGAAAACATACAAAAATAGACAGCTTCTCATTGTTATAACCAAGATATGTCATCCTTTTATGTGCAAGAAGCCTGCAGTAACGTTTATACACCTCCGAAAAAGTGTTACCTAGTACTCCCTTAACACGACAACTAGGTTTTCCGAAAGGCAGCTTTCTTGGGGAGAAATTCAATATCGTTATGACGGGGGCTGCAATAGTCGCACCTGCGACCAAAGTTTCACATCAGTGTGTACTGTCGACGCTGTTTGCAGGGGTCTTGCTGGCAGTGCTGGAGAAAGCGGGGCTCATCTCTGCCATCAACGCCAGCGGCATGGCCAACACGGCTGCGGCGAGCGCCGGCACCGTGTCGGCCGCCTACCAGAACTTCTCATTTGCATTGAGATGTTCTTTGCCTCGCTGGCGCTCAAGTACGCCTTCCCTTATCGTGTCTACGTGCAGGGATGCCGCGCTGATGCGCAGGGCCGGTCGGTCACCATGCAGAGCATCTCTTCTAGCCTCAAGGTGCGCTTTCGACGTTGCGAATGCTTCGTCACACCAATTATGTCTGTTGTAGGACCTTCTCCGGTATAACGTCGTGATAACGTCAATGACTCTAGCTCCAGCATTCAGAGGCCAACTTTAGTATCAAATCGAAATCTTAATGGGTGTTTCCCGATCCTTCATAATTGCTAATCGACACCTTTTTATGTGCGTCTGTGGCAGAGATTATACGGCATTGAGCGTATCTCAGTGCGCTTTTAAATTGCACAAAAATGGGAGAAAGAGGTAAAGAGAGAGAGACTTAATTCCAGAGCTCCGCCCCCGTCGCTGATGCATTTCCCTCCTCCTGCCCGCAGGAAACGATGAACCCGAAGGACATAATGAACGACGCCATCCACAACTTCCACCCGCAGTACCAGCAGTACACGCAGTACGCGGCCCCGCCCAATCGCCACCACCACCTCGCCCGCGGTGGCGGAGGGGGCGGCAACAACGACGACTCGCTCCACGGCGGAGGGGCGAGGGCCACGCACTCGACCAGCGCTGCTCCGTCGGCCAACGGAGGCCGGCCACCCACGCGGGGCCGTAACCCGGCCTACAACGAGAAGACCACCCTCCTTAGCTCCGACGACGAGTTCCAGTGAGTTGACGACGACGGTGATGGCGACAAACGACAAGCCAGTGCTGCTTCGTCTCCCGCCACTCCCCCCCACTTCTCCGCATACGCACGCACACGTGCAGCCAGTGATTCCCACTGGCTCACTGATCTGATTTCTCTCATTATTTTCACCCACACTCTCGGTTCTCGGCGTTTCTCGCTTGGTGTCCGCTGTTTGTGGTCTGGGTGTTTTAAAATGCTTTCTTCTTCCACATTAGGTTGACTGAGGAAACGAGTAGATTCCTTCATAGCGACTGTTTGGTGAAGAATAGGCTAGCTCGTTCAAGACATCTAACGAGGCAGTCTCGGTTTTAAAAGCCTGCTCAATTTTCATAGAGGAAAGCATTCGGGAGCGAACGAAGCCCACTGTGCTCCCGACAGCACTGAAAAATTTCACGCCCAAGGACTTGTGAGAAGCAAGGAACACGGCACGGAATGAGGGCATTCCAGGTTTTTTACACGTCTTCTCCCAGTATTTTGATGGTCACATTTTTGACCATCTCTTTTTTGCCTTAACAGCCAGGGTTTGCAAAAAAAGCAACGTTGGGCGTCCCACGTGTCATTTAGTCACCTCAGATGTTAGGTTCACAACGAGAATGCGTGTGCAGTGTTAAAGAAACATTTTTTTATAACTTAACTACGTGTGTTGTCAATCCACACTGACCAGTTTAGTCAAGAAGCAGTGCCGGCGCCCCGGCCGAAAGTCGAGGTTTCCCATAAATGACGAGGTGTTTAAGCATGAGCGGGCGAAATTTTTTTATTTGGGTTCAAGCGAATCTCAGTCTTGTGTCAAGATCGTTCGTTTGTTTCTGTGCAATAACCAGTTGTCACAGGTAATTTGCATACGGTGCGTGTAAAGCTTAGTTGCTAAAGAATATGCTGCACAGCTTGCATATTCTCGCTGAATAGTTGCTGTGTGTAGTCCTCTCGGAGCATGGCGAGAGAAACTGCAAGATGACTTGGTAAAAAAGAAGAATCGGACTATCACCGCAGCCGCCAACAGATCATTGCCTTTCTTAGGGCTGCGTCGCAAACTTTTTAGTTACTTTTGTGATGGCTTAAAAAGCCAAGTGTCACACTCATTCTCTCCCTTCTTCTCACACTCACAGTAACAAAACCATGTCTGGAGCCACACAAGCAGATTGTGTTTCCCGAGTGACCGTGCTTCGTTCTCTATTGGCAGGGACGTGCCGTATTTTCACACATGTAACTCGCTCCGTAAATTTTGCACAAATTCAAATACAGCATGCGAGTTACGCGAGGTTCTTGGGTAGCTCGCTCAATTCTCACAGCCTTGAAGCTGCACCTGAAGGCAAAATTCGCTTACAGACACAGTGCATATCCTGTTCAAGCAGCATCCCGCTTCATCAAGAGAGAACCAGTGCGGGCTGTTTCATCTCCTGTTAACCGTCTCTTGCAGTTCCTTCCGTCAAGTTCTTGCCAGCGGAGTCATCCTTACTGGTTTTCCTTCGTGCTGCTCCTTCATTTTCCAGTTGCGTTTGATATTCCACATTCCAACAGAGCTTGCTTGCAGGATCTCCTGCGTGGCTGGACTTCCCTTTCTTCATTCTCGTCACTTTCTCAATGTGCGGATACTGTGGTCAAATGTTTGTTGCTTGTCACACCGCTGGATTGCACTTAAAACCTGCAGCACACAGTAGCTTTGTGGACCCAATGCTTGAGTTGCAATGCGTGCAGCATGTGTCGTCGCTACCTCAGGGTAAAAAAAATTGACAGCTCTTCTGCCAGGGGCATTAAGTTGACGTCTGTTTCTTCTGTAACGGTGCACCCTAACGAGAGAGTATCGTGAATCTGTGATGCATTCGGAATCCGGCGCTTTGTTCACAAACTAGAGCCTTAAATGGCAGAGAACCCAACCTTTCCCCATCTAATATGAGTCACAATTTTATCCCTTTGAACTTTTTGAGTTGGAACTACAAATGATACCTGCCTCAGTAAGCCTACTTAACTTTCTTCTTCTTGCGGGCTCAAACAAAGCTGTTTATTTTGTTCTGCTGCCCCACTTGATCAACATCTTAGTTTTAAGAACAGCTTAGATTTTATTCGAGTACTTCTCGTGTTTGTCATCTTTACTACACGCAGCTACCGATCACGCGATGAGATATTGACGCCCTTTTGATGAGTCGCAAAGACGGGAGCATCGCACGCTCGGAACGTTTTCCACAGCTGCTCCCGAGACAATCCTCATGCCCGCTGTGGCGCCACTGAGATTAACACTCGACTTTTTGTTGTTGCTAAGCACGAAGTCGCGACGCACACTTATTGCGCACACCTCACGCGATCACTACGTGCAGTCTCATTTTATTTTCGTTGGCTCGAACATGCCGCAAGCTGTCGGCATGTCGGCCACTCACGAGAGATTATCATGGCGGGGGACGTCGTCTGGAACGAGTCTGAGCCAAAGAAGGGAAAAAGGTCGTTCGTGCCGTCGTCAAAACTGCATCTACGAAACTCCAACGTGATGGCCGCCAACCTGCGCAGCTATCCAGAATCCGGCTCAAAAACTAACCGAAAGCCGAGTCGTTAAGCCAAGGACCGCACTCGCCACGGGCCTCCCACGGTCTTCGGAAGTTAGCCGAGATCCACTCGCGAACTGACTCTAGACACTCGAACTCGATTACCTCTGGTCACATCCCAAGGCTTCTTGCAAGCCGTTCACACGTTGGCTAGGAAGCCGGTTACTCTCAGAGTCTGGCCCCCGAGACGTTTTGCGCAGGCAGACGACGCGCTTGCCTCTTTTGGCAGAGGTCCCCTCTGCGGCCTCGTTGTTGTCTACATTGTTGCTGTTGTCATCTCTCTTGTCTCTCTCTGTTTTGTTTCTTCTGGATGTCCTCTCTTGTCTCTGTCGCATAGGCATGTGAACAGTTGCGTCTCGAAACCGCCGGCACCGAGGAAACGGTTGTGTTCTGCCGGATCTGTCGCATCGATGGCACGAGCTTTCGTCTAGTCCTCGCACGCACTTCATTTCTGTCCGAAGGGCCAAGGTTGACAAAGATCAACCGGGCCCTGCCTTACATATATGTTGTGTACGCCTTGGGTACTTTCACTTGCTCTGTTTTGTGTCTTCAGTGTTGCGTTTTTTTAGCCATGTGGTGCAGAACACTCGGAGGTAGTCGTCTGTCAACGTTTATTGGGAAATGTTTCAGCCCCCGTAGTGTGCTGTCGTTAGTTCAAATTGAACCCCCGACAGCACACTACGTTGAATATAACTGCTGAGATGCAGCAAGCTTGCCTGTGCTGTTTTGTCGTCACTTTCGGTGTTAGGCCGTGATTGAAAAAAGTTTGCCACAGGACTTTTTCCCATTTTTCCTGTAGCACTCCCAACAGTGCGAAGTTTGAAGGGAGTGGGACACGTTGTCCCTCCAAATGTGAGGGCATGCGGGACAACAAATATTTTGCAGGCACCCTTATGTGTGGCCCTGTGGCAGATAAAGTTGTTCCGAGCAAGTAGCCTTGGAAACTGCCAACAAGGACTAGAGGCAGGGCCTTTTCACTGTAGTTGTCAAAGCAAATGTATAAAATTGATATTGCCTCACCAAATTGGTGAACGGTAGGCAGTGGCACTGTAGAGTGAATGCATCAGTCAAACTGACCGGCTCGCCATCAGTACTAGGGCTGCGTCTGACTTCTGTTTTTGTGTCCGCAGAGAAATGTTCTGCAAAACAATGTACTGTACTGTAATACTGTACAGTACATCTAATACAAGCTACAACTAAGTGTTCTGCATCACTTCGGCGCTGCAATTGCCTTGTGTAATATCCGACTGCTGCACCTGATGTTGTCATTGTCCTTTTGTTGTCACCACATGTCCTCCTATACTATGTGCTTGGTTTGTCTGTCGTCACTGTCCCCTGTGCCCATCTCCGAGCAAGTTGTGGTTTAATTGAAAACGACCTATTTGTGAAAGACTGGCCATCAATGCACTGCTGGCATTTGATGCCAATGCGTACAGTTCTGTGAGTCTTGCACACAATCATTTGCTGGGCAAACAGCTTTCAGCTTGAGAGCACTTTTTTATTGCTGGCTTTGCTAGCATTTTAACGAAGCATGACCTTATGGGGAACACACTGCACAGGAAAACTGAAACACTGATTGAGGCTAAAACGTGCTTAATTAAATCAAGAAATGAAATCACAGCGTCTAATTAGACTAGCTGTGAATGATACTCGCTTTAAGCTTCTAACGAAATGTCGCAAAACTAATGGAGTTCAGAATGTTTAGAAGTCCAGAGAAAAAAATAAAAAGATATGGACCTTCGGTTAAACTTTCTTCTTCTTGCTTTGTCATTGCCAAATGGTTGTATCAGTGCTTCTATGTCATTCTTGCAAGACTGGAAGCTGTTGATTGAAAACTGGAAGTGCTAGATTTGAAATGGGAATGAATGCAGTGTGTTTTACATTGCGTCACATTTATGTGCCGTTTTCTTTGTCAATGTGTTCCCACACAGGCCGTTAGCCTAGCTGGCTTCTGGTGTTGCCATGCCATCGCATTCAGTGTAGACAAAGTAAGGTCAAGGTCTTTGCCGAGAGAAAATGGACGATCTGATACAATGTTTTCCCTCTGAACAAAAAAAGTGACAATTCTTTTTGGTGATATACTATAATAGTTAGTCATTTTTAATATAGACAGGAGGTGTTTGACAGCATATCGTTGATCACAAACTTGTGCAACTATGAGCCCTGGTTTTGGGTGTGCACCAACCGGTGTTGCCGGTATCTTTGTATTTATTACTCTTTTTTTTTCTTGCGCTTTTGTGTGCCATTGTCTAAGCCTGACTCTCTTGAATGCCAGGCTCTTTTCCGTACAATGGACTGCTGATAGACCAAAAACTAAACAGCCAAACATTTTAGAGCGCTACTTTGTCCACTTTTCAATTTTTGAAGTCAAATTTGACATGTCTCATTTGACTGGATGCATTGCTGATATAAAACTGGTCACTCAATATTTTTTTATTATTTTTTTTTCCTTTAAAATTTTTTGTTCATCAGTAGTCCACTGCGTGTGTAATATACCACCACTGCCATCTACCTACTTGTCATTTGCTTTTCCATTTTAGGAAATCTCATTGGCCTTTATTTTTTATGTTTTAGTTTTAGTCTGTTTCCCTAAATTCTGAAGTTTCCATCAAGTTGCTTACACTACTACTTTTGTGTTATGGAAGGCAAGAAAAGAGTGTAGGGGGGTCACATCACTGTTGCACATAGATACCTAAAGGTCATTCAAGTTAAATCGGCTTGCTTTTAAATTTAACGAGTTTATTATTAACGGTGCTAGCTTACAAAGGAGCATCGTGAGAACTTACCGCTTCGGATATTGCTTCATCGCATGTTTTTTTGTTTGCACTACGGGCTACTTTCTAGCAAGCTCCTAACAAAGATGACATTAATTAGCTGCTTGCAACAAGTTTATAGAATGTTTTGTGGGCACGGTACTTAAGCTCAGGTTTGCAGTGCAGCTTACCCGAATAAATGGCCGCTCACAGTGGCCATTTGTGACTCTTTCTTTGGCTCATTGTGCACAAGGCACGGATTTCTAACTTGTCTAATTTTAAACAGTGAAGCTTCTGAACAACCACCTCTGCCGTACAGAAATTTGTGCTGAAGACCGGTGAAGCCAGAAAGTACATACCATGCAAGACACAAGTGCAGGGAGGAACAGACAACAAAGTGTGATTTGCTATTCTTTGTTACTGCAAAAGGTACAGGTCTAAAGAAAACCAGACGACGCAGCACCTGTGTCGTCTGCCAGTGCATGTGTCGTCTGCTCTTCTCTGCTCTTGTGTCTTCTGTGCTAGCACCATTTGGTTTTGCATCGTGTACCAATTGGCTACATTGTGGCAGGGACCAGTCTTGCAAAACAGTACCCTACTACGAAAACACTAGAGCAGGGAGGAGCACACACAGTGTGATGTGCTATTCTTTATGCTATTGCACACAATGCAGGGATAAAGAAAAGCAGACGACATGGCACCTGTGTCGTCTGCCAGTGTGTGTGTGTTGTCTGCTCTTGTCTTCTGCGCTAGCATCGCTTAGCTTTGCATGAGGTACCAAACCGGCTCCGCAAAGGTGAAATGTGGCACAGGGACGCCCTGAGCACTTGGTGAACTGTGTTCAATACACTTACTTGCATGCGGCTAGAATATGGTAAATGCAATCGCCTAAGAAACTCGCAGACGTGCTGCACTGTATCGTGTTTTAGCCTGGCACTATCGGTTTGTGGCACTTGTTAAACAGTGCTGCTCGCACTGCAAACGTAACGGTGTAGCAGTGCCTTGCATATTTTCTAATTCCGTTTTCTTATCGACGCATGCATTGCATGTGGCTGTGACATTGTTCTAACGCAGTAATATATATATATATAAACCCTAATTTGTACAGTCGGCATCAAAAGTTCATGGACCACGAGAAATGAGAAAAGGCTGAACATTTCTGCAGCCTGGGCATTTGGGCTGGCATTCAAATTTACAGCCTGTATTAATGGGAACAGTATATGTGAACATCCTATTGTGTGGTTCTACTGGCTGCAGTCGCAAACTGCTCGAAAATTCTGCGTTTTCTTAGGCCATGCAGTCCGTGAACTTTTGATGCAGGCTTCTTGCACGCGGCGATACATGGCAGCAGAGGCCTCTAGGGGTTGGTGTCGGCTAACCGTCTTTTCAGAATGATGCAGCGAGGCAACGACGCATGCCGTTTTTAGCAAACAAGTGACCGGGACGGACTTCGCCGCTGCAGTGTGTCAACTTGACCGTGCGTGCCGCCTGCCTGCTTCAGTGCATGCCTGCCTGCCGCCTCTCTTCCTCGGTCAGGAAGGGCGTTTGCTTGCTCACGAAGCCTCTCTAAAGCAGAAACAGTGTGGAAACTGCAGTGCAAATTCTAATACAACCAACGTGTGCGTGCAAATGAAATCGCTCCTGACACTGTCGTCGTCTCACCACCGACTGCCTGGGTCGTTAAGGGTTGCATCGTCCACCGTCACCGATGTCGGGTGTCATTGTTTGCATGCGCATGTGAGTGCCCTTGGTGTCTGGTGCTGAGCTGTACTGGCCGGCAGTCACCTTCCCATCCCGACATGGTGCAGCAGATGCATGTTTTTTTTTTTTTTTTTGAATAGCCAGTCATTTTTTTTTCTTTCGGGTCTGTCACAATAAACGTGGAGAGATGCGGCATAGAGCCGGTGCAAAAGAGAAGCCATCCTTGGCTGGCTAGAACCACATCTACTTCTTTTATTCGTGAAACATTCATTCATAAAATGAGCATGTTTTTTTGTTTTTTTTAGCGAAGTTTGTAAACTTCTTGTACGTGCCCGGTAATGTGCAATGAAGGTTTCAGTGTGATATTCAGGGTTGGTTCGACCAACTGGCTACAAATTCTTTCAAAGTTTTGTTTGATGTCTCGCTTCTGTTGTGTTAGAAGAGAGCCAAGACTGAGACAGTTATTGCTCCTGTTCTATGCTGCATCTTAGCGGGTCTTCAGAAGAGCATGTCTGTCAGCCCGACGGGAAAAAAAATGAAAGGAATCTGTTCCGAAATGTGGCATTACCGTTTATTTGATGCAGTTTCATGGAACGAACCTTGCTATGTCACTGTCGTATTAGGCAAGAAACAACGTCCACCCGTGCGTTTTTTACACTCCTTCATCCATTTTGCATCACCCAAGTTTATCATTCACAACTGCCAGTGGTAGATCATTTGTTGTACAATGGGAGCTTGTGACTGAGAAAAATGTAGCCCATTTACTTGCTGCAAATGTTCACAAAAAAAGATTGCAGTTTTAAGTCGTCCGGTGTGAGAACAGGAAGTAATTTGAAGGAAACTGTTTTGAACCAGCACTCCGAGGAAATTCTGACGTTACTGGCAGCTGTTGAACAAAAGAAGGTTGTAGTCGAGCATAGTCCCAGTCGCTTGGCCATTTCCTGAAATCAAAACTACACTTAACTTGCGTTTAGTTATAGGCAGTTTTCTTACTTAAGATTTGTATCCATCTGATATGTTATCTACCATGTTGGTGCGAATGAAAAATGGCTCTGTTCACCCCTTTTTCCTTTTAAAACATTTTTGTGTGCCCTCGCTTTTGTAATTGTCTGTGTGGTGGCGTCAAATGGCAGCTTAGAAGGCGAACGCAATCGGCTCGTCCACGGTTGGAAGACAGTGAGTGGATGTTGTTGTTAAATGTTTTACGGTGAGATATAGTTGAGCAAGAGAGACCAGTGTTTGCTGAAAGGTCGCGACTCAAAGGAAAACTCCCGGGTCGCAGTGGGTGTTTCAAGAAATGAGGGGCGCACAGAGGGACCCTTTAATGATGCTTTGTAAATAGTAAAAGATGCTTAAAAAAATGTGGTGATCTGTCTTGTGGAGAGAGCCATTTTATGTGCTTGTGTTTGTATAACATGCTCGTGTAAATGGAATTCGATACGTCCACCGCCTCCGTGTGTGACGCTGGCTTCTTGAAAACACATTTATAGTATGCCACTCCCCCCCCCCCTCTTTTTTTTGCACGAATGCTATTTAATGTTTCCAGCGTGTATGACAGCTACTTAAATTTTGAGAACAAATGCTTAAAGTGACAAAATTTTTTTTTGCCCCCCCCCCCCTCCCCCCACGTTTTATTTAGTGCAGCTTGTGATGCGCTTTTTACGAGTTCAGTGCAAAAAGATGTTTGCTGGGCCTTGTTTGTTGAAACCGCAGCTCACGCAAAGTCTCTTCACCGACGTGATGCAGCTTTATTTTGAGGGGATGTTGTTTTTGCTGGCTGTTAGACTGCTGCTAGAACAAAAGCTGTGTATAGATATAATCCAAGAGAGATGTTATAAGGCCTGCTTCGGTTCACCTGTGAAGGAATCTGGGGCCATGGGAAAGGGGAAACTTTATCTGTGCTCTTCCTTTTTTTGTGCTAAGGGCTGTGTATATAGTGTATGTACACGGAGGTAGGAAACCGTGTCGCACATGTCTGCAATTTTTTTTTTTTCCCTCCCCGCCTTTGCACTTGCGTACATGGAAATGCTTCAAGTGTATATCTGAACAAAGTGTGTTCTGTATAGAGAGATGTTATGCTGGTTATGCTTGTATAAAGTATATAACCCAAATAAACACTACGTACTGATGGCATGTTCCCTTGGGCAATGAAAGGGCATATCACTTGCTGTTCTGCTAGACAAAGCTCGTCACTGGTGCATCCCTAAAGCGATTTCTACAGACCACCTCAAACTCTATCAAGGAACGCCAGGTAAGGTGGGACAAGTGTACTATACAGTTACAGGAGTGTGCCGGCGTGGAATTCTTTACGTCTTTTTTTTTTTTTTTTTTTCAGATTACGTTCAAGTATCTGAGCACCCAGAATAAAGTACTATAACACTTGTTATTGAGAACCAGTTTCGGTACGCATACAGGCAACCTATGCATCTTCTCTTGGCGAAACAATGGCTCGCTTAGTTCCTGCGATAGCTACGGCTTCCATGCGCTTTACAAACAATTTCGTTGTACTTTTATTGCTAGTAAATGTCGGCAAAATTTGCTCCGATAATGTCGATGACGCAAAGTCCAGCACTTTGAGACTAGCTTTAATTTCCCAACCTCCATATGTGGCAAAGTGTCATCTTGTTACTTGGAAGGAATGCGTTGCAAGAGTTTATGGTAAATTCAAAAATATTTCTGTACTCTTTAAAGATTACGAATGGCATATTGTATAAAGTATATACCCAAATAACTGCGTACTGATGATGTGTTCCCTTGGGCAATAAAAGGGCATATTGTTTTGTTTTGCTAGACAAAGCTCGTTACTCGCGCATCTCTGAAGCAATTTTTGCAAACCTCCTCAAACTTTATCGAGGAACGCTAGGTAAGGTAGGACACTTGTACTTTAAAAGCTAGAGAATTACAGGAGTGTACCGACACAGTTGACTTGCAGTAATTCAAATTGAGGTAATTCAAGGCTTGACTACTAAACTTTCAAGAGCACATTTCAAAATGTTGGCCAGCCCACTGTTGATGGTGCCCAATTCAAGCAAGGCTTTTCGGAAAAGTTGGGGATTTCAGACAAAATAATTTTTGCCCACAACACCAAAATTGCGATCCAATTATAAGGCACGCTGTAGCGGGGGGGCTCTAGAATAATGTGGGCCACCTAGGGTTCTTTAACGTACACGTAAATCTAAGTACATGGGGGGTGTTTTCACATTTCGCTCCCATCAAAATGCGGTCGCCGTGGCTGGGATTTAATCCCGCGACCTCGTGCTTAGCAGCCCAAAACCATAGCCACTAAGCGACCATGGTGGGACAACACTTTATAGCAACAGTGGACTTGCCAAATACCAATACCATTATTAAACACTTGCTAACTCGTTAACTCGTTCATTGACTCTAGAGGGGACATAATTGCAGAATGTAGTCGGCCAGTACTGAAAGCAGAACCTTTTGCTAGAAACTTGGTCCATTGCAGCAGTTTATGAAAACTAGAACAGAACACTTTGCAGCCGATTCTCCAAGTTTGAGTGTCATAACACTTGTGCTGAAGTTTCTAGCTAAAGGTTGCACTTTGATCACTGGCCGACTTCATGTCTGCCTGCGAAAGGCATGAACTGAAAAGGTTAGCTGGTGAAATTTTATAGATTTGTTCACAAATGTGTTGGAATTTTTTTGGTGCTGTCACTGCTGTGAGTCCTCGTCAACAAAGTGATCACTTTGTCCTCTAATCTCTTACTTTGTAACTTCCTGAGAACCCTTGTACAATATATGCATTGCACATTGACTTTTCAAAATTGACAATGAAGCAATCTTGTAAGATATTCATCTCAGATATCAAGTTAGACGTATGTTGAATTTTGTGGAAATGGCACCAACCATCAGGCACTTGCTGGGAGTGCCCAAAGTATGCCGCCCTCCGACGAAAGCACCGGGGGCAAGTGGCCAGCTTCGAGGAGTGGATCTGTCCCTTGGCGGAGGCCGACAGTGTCCTGCGAGCGCTGTTCGCCTTTGCTGCGGAATCTGGAATTCTCCACATGGTATAACCATGCGGGGAGGCATTCCTCGGTGGCTGACCCTGTCCTCATCTCCCAATTCCCCAACTCCATTACTCTTAATAGGCCGATAAGCCATCCCTCTCTAAATAAAGCTTTACCATACCGTACCTATAAATATGCTCACTGCAATAAAAAAGTTCGCACCTTCAAGAACATTAGTTTTAAATGCGTAAGCATTTCTATGCTTATCTAACGAGAAAAACCGTCCATCCGTCCCGTACAAGATGATTGCTTTCAAGACGGGGCCCGCGCTGCAGCGAGCGAATTCACCTTCGTGCTGCTTCTTGCTTCAACGCCAACTATACGCGCGAGAACGCAGCGCTCGCGAAGCTATCAGCATTCGCCGCACTCTCTGCACGCCCCTATCGCAGATCACTTTCAAGATAGTTGCCCGCGCACCTTGCTTCAATGCGAACTAAGCCAGATTAAGTGGCGAAAACACAGCGCGCACGAATCTATCGGTATTCGCTGCACTCTCTGCACGCCCCTATCGCAGATCACTTTCAAGATAGTGGCCCGCACACCTCGCTTCAACGCGAACTAAGCCAGATTAAGTGGCGAAAACACAGCGCGCACGAAGCTATCAGCATTCGCCGCACTCTCTGCACGCCCCTATCGCAGATCACTTTGAAGATAGTGGCCCGCGCACCTCGCTTCAACGCGAACTAAGCCAGATTAAGTGGCGAAAACACAGCGCGCACAAGCTATCAGCATTCGCCGCACTCTCTGCACGCCCCTATCGCAGATCACTTTGAAGATAGTGGCCCGCGCACCTCGCTTCAACGCGAACTAAGCCAGATTAAGTTGCAAAAACACAGCGCTCACGAAGCTATCAGCATTCGCCGCACTCTCTGCACGCCCCTATTGCAGATCACTTTCAAGATAGTGGCCCGCGCACCTCGCTTCAACGCGAACTAAGCCAGATTAAGTGGCGAAAACACAGCGCTCACGAAGCTATCAGCATTCGCCGCACTCTCTGCACGCCCCTATTGCAGATCACTTTCAAGATAGTGGCCCTCGCACCTCGCTTCAACGCGAACTAAGCCAGATTAAGTGGCGAAAACACAGCGCTCACGAAGCTATCAGCATTCGCCGCACTCTCTGCACGCCCCTATTGCAGATCACTTTCAAGATAGTGGCCCGCGCACCTCGCTTCAACGCGAACTAAGCCAGATTAAGTGGCGAAAACACAGCGCTCACGAAGCTATCAGCATTCGCCGCACTCTCTGCACGCCCCTATTGCAGATCACTTTCAAGATAGTGGCCCTCGCACCTCGCTTCAACGCGAACTAAGCCAGATTAAGTGGCGAAAACACAGCGCTCACGAAGCTATCAGCATTCGCCGCACTCTCTGCACGCCCCTATTGCAGATCACTTTCAAGATAGTGGCCCTCGCACCTCGCTTCAACGCGAACTAAGCCAGATTAAGTGGCGAAAACACAGCGCTCACGAAGCTATCAGCATTCGCCGCACTCTCTGCACGCCCCTATTGCAGATCACTTTCAAGATAGTGGCCCTCGCACCTCGCTTCAACGCGAACTAAGCCAGATTAAGTGGCGAAAACACAGCGCTCACGAAGCTATCAGCATTCGCCGCACTCTCTGCACGCCCCTATTGCAGATCACTTTCAAGATAGTGGCCCTCGCACCTCGCTTCAACGCGAACTAAGCCAGATTAAGTGGCGAAAACACAGCGCTCACGAAGCTATCAGCATTCGCCGCACTCTCTGCACGCCCCTATTGCAGATCACTTTCAAGATAGTGGCCCTCGCACCTCGCTTCAACGCGAACTAAGCCAGATTAAGTGGCGAAAACACAGCGCTCACGAAGCTATCAGCATTCGCCGCACTCTCTGCACGCCCCTATTGCAGATCACTTTCAAGATAGTGGCCCGCGCACCTCGCTTCAACGCGAACTAAGCCAGATTAAGTGGCGAAAACACAGCGCTCACGAAGCTATCAGCATTCGCCGCACTCTCTGCACGCCCCTATTGCAGATCACTTTCAAGATAGTGGCCCGCGCACCTCGCTTCAACGCGAACTAAGCCAGATTAAGTGGCGAAAACACAGCGCTCACGAAGCTATCAGCATTCGCCGCACTCTCTGCACGCCCCTATTGCAGATCACTTTCAAGATAGTGGCCCTCGCACCTCGCTTCAACGCGAACTAAGCCAGATTAAGTGGCGAAAACACAGCGCGCACGAAGCTATCAGCATTCGCCGCACTCTCTGCACGCCCCTATCGCAGATCAGTTTCAAGATAGTGGCCCTCGCACCTCGCTTCAACGCGAACTAAGCCAGATTAAGTGGCGAAAACACAGCGCGCACGAAGCTATCAGCATTCGCCGCACTCTCTGCACGCCCCTATCGCAGATCACTTTCACGATAGTGGCCCGCGCACCTCGCTTCAACGCGAACTAAGCCAGATTAAGTGGCGAAAACACAGCGCTCACGAAGCTATCAGCATTCGCCGCACTCTCTGCACGCCCCTATTGCAGATCACTTTCAAGATAGTGGCCCTCGCACCTCGCTTCAACGCGAACTAAGCCAGATTAAGTGGCGAAAACACAGCGCGCACGAAGCTATCAGCATTCGCCGCACTCTCTGCACGCCCCTATCGCAGATCAGTTTCAAGATAGTGGCCCTCGCACCTCGCTTCAACGCAAACTAAGCCAGATTAAGTGGCGAAAACACAGCGCGCACGAAGCTATCAGCATTCGCCGCACTCTCTGCACGCCCCTATCGCAGATCACTTTCAAGATAGTGGCCCGCGCACCTCGCTTCAACGCGAACTAAGCCAGATTAAGTGGCGAAAACACAGCGCTCACGAAGCTATCAGCATTCGCCGCACTCTCTGCACGCCCCTATCGCAGATCACTTTCAAGATAGTGGCCCGCGCACCTCGCTTCAACACGAACTAAGCCAGATTAAGTGGCGAAAACACAGCGCGCACGAAGCTATCAGCACGCACCACACTGTGTCTCCATCGCAGACTGCTTTCAAGATGAGGCCCCCGCAGCCACACCATACGCAGCCGCCGCCGGAGAACGGCTGGTCACGGAATTTGTAATGGTTCAACGCGGATGGATGAGGCGCTAAAGAATGATACTGGCTTATCATAATAGCAACATCAATAGCGCACCTGGCACCGCCACCTACAGTAGTTTACTTGCCTCAATTCACCTTGCGCCGCTGTCCGCAGCAGTTTGTGTCGCCGCAGCGCTGTCGTGTATACTGGTCGGATCAAGTTTCGTAACATTGGTAATGACACCGGAGTGCGTGAAGATGAGCAAGTAGCCCAATGCTTACGCTTACTTATAGACAACTCCCAGAGGAGTTTTTGCGTGGATTTTTTTTTAATAAAGCAAGGAGCTTTCTTGAAACGTTTGGCTATTCACGTACATTGACGTCATCGTCGATGGCTTCTGTGCAATTTTTTCCCTTCTCATTTCGGACGCTGTCAGTGCCACACCATTATATGGTTACTGCGTATTAGTCATGACCTTGAGCAACATGATCAGCACTTTTGTGCGGGCTGCACCAAAACGAGGCCAGCAATGTGAGCCAACGCAGTCGAGTTTTTATGCTCGCGGGTCAATTCCTTGCAATGCTTTCTGCACATCTACGTATGCTCTCATAACTCATTTAGGCTGCTTAGATGTTTCATTTCACTCACAATAAGCTGTGTCACATGCGGGGTTTGTCTTTGTGTCAAGATCTGCCTATGAATGTGAAATTAGCATAGCGAAATGTCGAAGCTTCAATACATCTCAACGCAAACGCTCTAGAAGAGTCAAACAAAATGGAGTCGTCTTTAAATATGATCGTTAAAGTTTTTAATATAAAGATATACCTACTATAACCATGAAACTTAAGCTACCAATTTTTTGCCATGTACTGTATGCTCATTCGATCGCGATTATTATGCCCCCCAATGCACATAAACCATCAATATCAGCAACTATTTTGCATAGGTAGCATGGCTAGTTTATTAATATGACTGATGCTGTTAAGTTAAAAGGCCTGTGTAATCTGGAGATAATTACTTAACGGCATAACATGAAAACAAAAAAATGAGAATTGCCAATTTCATTTAAGAAGGTGACTGAGAAAAGGGTGCTTACTACAGAAGCCTCTGCTGTATTATCAACCTACCTTTTGTTTCCTGGAGTGCTCCATCTTAAAAGATATGTTTGTAGCGGCTAGGTGATGCTGAAAGTTCTCAAACTCCTTCGAAGTCTCCATGTAGCCCATCCAAGTGCTTCCATGACTTTTTAAGCACCTTAAGCACACTTTCTGACACCACGACTTTGTCGCAGCCCATAGTCGGGACTACAACGAAGCATTGGCATCAATTTTAAAGTTCCAATTGAGGTTATGGACCAGAAACCACTTACTGCTTTCACATGTTTAGCAAGTGCTTTTACAAATGTGCCCTGAAAGCCAATTTTACGGCTCCGAAATGCATTTTTGGTTACTCCAAAGGCTGCTCTGAAATGGCAAGGGCCCGGCCAGTAACAGCATTGCAAGTATGTGCCAATTTTGCCCTTTCCTTAAACTTTCTTAACCTTTCAGGTTTCTGTGGAACTGATTTGCAATATTTAGTGCTCTACACTTCCTCAAATTGTCCATTAATTTGGCATTGCCCTGCAGTCTGCTAGCTTCCTGCTTAAATCTGGAAAGGCGTTGGTTGTAGGTTTGATATTTGGGACAAGGATGAATTTTTGTGTGAAGCTTTCCGAGAAATCCATATTGGGTTTCGTTTGTAACTTCGTGACACTGTCGTGTGGACGACAATTTCTCCATTTCATTTTATTTGTCTGCAGTTAACCAAGGGTCTCGATGATTCAATGAAAACTTAATTATGTCTCCTGTAAATGTACACGAGTGGACTGTACATGTCAATGAGCCGTTGAAGAAACCAGCCGTAATTTTTTTTTTTTTCAACACTTTTTTATTTTTCACCAAATATGTACACAATAAGCCAGGATATGGTGTCAGTCAACAGCTGTCAAAACAGTTTGGTCGATTCAGAGTCAAACACTCTCTCAACAATGCACACAAATGAAAAAAAGAAATATGTCGCGGGGAAGAGAAATCGATTTGTACGAGGTGATATGACAAAAAACTGTGGCAGAACATTTCTTGGCTGGGCGGGGGGATTATCACAACTTTTCTTTTTTTTCTTAATATATATAGCACCCAAGGGTCCAAAAACATTCAAGAAAGTTATGTCCATTCCATGCTGCTTGAAAAAGCTTAGAACGCTGGCTGTGTTGGTGGGTAGCGTTTTGTGGTTGGCATCAGTATTGAGGAAACGCAGAAGCTGGTAGGTTAAATTCGAAAGCCAGCCCCTGTCACGCAGGCATACCAAAACTTCCTTGAAGTAAAGGAGTACGAAGTCCTTACTTCGAAAAAGCCTTAGTTTGAAAGAATTTTGTCAGAGCCCCATTTTCTCTTAAAGGGAGGCTAAGGAAAAATGTTTGCTTAATCAAGATTAGTAAATCACACTTGTGGAATATTGGAAACGTCAGTCTTATTGCGAGCGGAGTCTTGTTAAGTCTGAAACAAAGAGATACTGAAGAGAACGGGCTTTAAGTTCTCACGGTAGCTTCTCATGGCGATGGATTTGGCGAGCACCTTCTCAGAACTAGATAAAATGTTATCGATGACTAAGGATTACATTGAATTCTAACAGGACCACAAGATTTGGCCAGAACCTGTTAATAGTTTATCTATGAACAAGGACTCTGCTACATTCTAACAGAACTGGGGACTCGGCTCAGTAAGCTTTGAGAACTTCTTTGAAACAAATATTTCCCAAACACTCAAAAATACTTTGAAATCCATGATGCAATACAAATACCAGTAATGTGGTGTATTCAGAAAGAGAAACTTTGCCCTTTATCTACTAAGAACTTAACCTCTCCGCCACATAAACGTTAATTGAGTCTTTAAAAAAAATATATATATATATGTTACCAGACTGGGCTAATACACTGTTGCCCTTTATTGTCCCTTTAAGAGGGTGCCTTTCTGAGACCCTTCTTAAATAACTTATTTTCAGTTCTTTGTATTAAAATACGTCTTGCACAAAAACAGCAACCAACTAGAGTACCTGTTGAGACGCTAGCTGCATTTATCTCTTACAGCCTAACACTTAAAGACGCCACCTTCGACATCATCCTTAGAATTTATTGACACAATTTTTCTAAACTGGTGAACTATAAACATCTTATACTTTGAAAAAATTCAACCTGCAGTCGGCTAGGACCAGGCGTGCACCATTAAAGTCTCAATGCATGAACAAAGCTGTTCTTTACTCAATATGCCTCTGATCCATGCCCCCTTTGACGTAACAGCAGACATACTTCCTTAACGATGGGGACACTTTTGGTTCTACTGATTCCAGATAGCCTGTGTGACAGGGGCACTACTGTAAAATTCTGAACAAGCATCACTACTTTTAAAAGTGACCTAATCCAACCATTTCTGACGATCGGGAAAAATTTTCCTCCCAACATTTTGAATTTAAGCGTGAACAGATTCCTTTCACAACTTTCCTTCAATTATCTTGCTTCTGAAACGGGCGCTTGCTCAGAACTCTGCAGTAATATCTTGTTTTTCACCAGTGGCTACCTAAACACTGGTTCACGTGAACATCAGCCTTTTTCCTTTACGCGTGTGCCTGGAAAAAGGGATAGACATAGTTATCACCGTGTGGGGGGAAAGACCAGAATATCACTGCATCTTCGTGCATGGCTGCGAAAGATGGCTTGAGATATAGTAAAGGTTCAAAATGCTTTCAATGAGTGCACAAAGCGCTGAAATCAGTTGGCATGCTTGATTTTCCTCCCGTTGAACACGCACAACGCCGAGGACATCGCGACATAAATTTGAGAGCTATGGCAAAAACTTGCAAGAGCAGAAGCAGCAGGAAGTGTAAAGCCTATTCGCACGATGAACTGTCGGCATGAGAATCTTGACACAAACTTTGAGTTTGGGACTGATTATTAGGGACCCTACTGTGCTGTGGACCGTACTGGAAGGAAAAAAAATGTCAAAACTGTGCCGTCTTGTGGTGTTACTCAGATCTTTTTATCAGCTTCTGCTGTAATCTCCCACCACAAAGCGCTGTGTCAAGCTAGAGCCTGCCAGCCCTCATTCTTGATCTTAAAGCTGGATACTCGATTCAGAAACTGAAGTCAAGCCAGTGGTGATGTGTATCTAGTCTGACAAACTTTCCACATAAAAAGCACCTGTTAACAGAATGTGCTAGGCCAATGACAACATTGTGCGATTAGTCTCTCAACTTTCTTTTAACCCCTTAAGTGTTTTATTATTTTGACCAAAAGAGACCTAACTTTGCATTTTCTTTTCAAGGCTTATTCTCAAACTTCACTTTATCAAAAACCCTTCTAAAGCTATCTCAACCAATTTGCTTCATGATTTAAGCGTGAGAACCTTATTTTACGTCTTTACTAAGCCACATATATATGTACAGTCATCATCAATATGAAAGGAAACAGCTAAACTTTTCAAAAGCCCACAGGGGGTAAACACACGTGCCCTCCATAAAATTGTTCAGTGATAATAGAAGTTCTAGAGGAAAACTTATTGTTATGTATTAAGTTCCTTGATTTTAACTTACGCATCATGAGCTATCGTTGTTTAACAAAAATTAGCTGCTCCCTTCCATATTGATTACAACTGAACTTGTCATTGCTGCAAACGGTACAGACGCCATAATTCCAAATCTGCCAAAAGGTGCAAGAAGTGCTCCATTCCAAAAACGTGGCCTTTGAGCGCCTACAAAGTGCTGCCTTTATGTAGTAGAAAACAAACACACCAATAAACGCACCCCTCCAGCGCTGACCAAATGGCTACCGTCAATGTTGTACAACATGAAGCCTGAATCAACACGGCTTTTGAGGCACTGAATAAGTGCCGACATCTATGCAAAAAAAAAAAGACTGAAATAACTAGATTTTCAACACTGGCACTGAAGGTGTCTGTGTAGTAGAAGAAAAACTAAGTGGACATGCCGAGTTGGTCCAAATCAATTTGAAAACAGGTTTATTGCCGTTGATGAGCTGAGCTCGTCTGAAACACTTAAGGGGTTAAAAAACGATTGTAATAAAACTGGTAACTGGACTTTCCAAATAGGCAGACACATTACTACAATAACATGTGTTGTTGCAATTCTCTTTAGAAGCTATCACTGTTCATTGAATTTTGTGGTGTGTTGAATAACAGACCTGCACCTGCATGGTAAAGTAATTGTCCAGCCCTGATCCACTCCTCTCAGCAATGCTGAGTTTTCATTTTCAATAATGACTTTGATGATTTCAACAGTCATAGCTTTCAATGATTTGTAAAAGAAACGAAAGTTGGGTGTACAGTTTGGTCCACTGTTAAGGGGAACACTCGACTGTACTGATCTAACTTTGTTGGTGCATTAGCTGCAATCGCCGCCTAAAGCTGTGCCAAGTCACTACACAACTGTGTAGACAGGTGTCCGCGCCATCAACCACAAGTTGTCTGCTGCAAAGCTGGGCGATTGACGCTTGCCAGAGAGAGAAAAATTCGCACATGCTCTGCGCTCAAGTGTTCCATTTAATAGTGAACTACACTGTACCCTACTGTGTGGAGTGGCAAACATTCCTTGTCATTTATAAAGAGTAACCCTCGCCCCTTTACGCAGTGCTCACCAAAATGACAGACCTTTCCTACGGAAATTATCATACTATTATTTAATACTTAGCAGGCAACACTGTGGAGCCTATGCAAGGAGTGCAGTCATACAAGTCTCTGCACATTTTGCAGTACAGCTGTATTTTATCTGTGACGCTTTTTACTGAATAAGTACTTCATAGGTCACACCTACAATTAGCTGAAGTGAGGTTTCGTCAAATCACGTAAGCAAAACCTCGATATAACGAACACGGATACAACAAACTATGTGATATAACGAAGTAACTAAAAATTGTTTCAGCGCAATTACTGCGTAGCAGACATCCGCTTATAACAAATATCGGATATAACGTAGCTATTTTTTATGTCGGGTGCGACTTAGTTAAAACAAGGTTCGACTGCATTAGTACTTGTGCATCTTTATGCTGTCCGTATGCGATGCACTATTTTTCAGTCACGAGCAGGGGTGGTGGGCCGTGGCCCCTGGTTGCATAAACCTGTCACTTCGTGCATTCCGTGGTTAATAGGTTCAGGTCAGCAATGCCTTTCTTGTAATAACTGCGTCACATTTTGCAGCATAAAAGTGCGGCACTAATTCACTTTCATCCATCTCATGACGCAAGGCTACACTTTTTCTTTCATACGTGATGCACTATTTTTTGGTTGTGAACAGTGAGAGAAGAGCGCTTTAGCCTTTATAGCGTTGCCTGCTATGTACGAAATAGAGCCCAGGAACGTTATTAGGGAAATAAGGAGATTACTGGGGAATAAGGACATAACTTGGGAACTTCGGGCTCAGTCAGTTATCTTCATCCACAGACGTCCTAGGTGCAACAGAAAAATAAATACTAAACAAGAACATTTCACATTTAACTGCTCAAAAGCAGATCTCAGCAAAGGTGAATACGGCCGGCCAAGAACAAGGAGCCACAAGAAGCGCAGCTACGTCAACAAAACTACGCAACAATGCAGCGAAACAACGTTCAACAACATCCTTTAGCACTACTTAAAGTCTCTCAACTATACGGCAGAGCGCAACGAGACTCGTCCAAACAACAACACACACACATCCACGACGAGACCTTCTTCTGCGGCAGGCAACACTTTGTGGAAATGGTCTCGCGAGTGTTGGCAAATGGTGGGAAAAAGAAATGCAGCAAGCAGCGGCAGCAGCTTGGCCATCAGCCGTTGTCGTAAATCGCTGCCCTCAATCGTTCATCCACTTTCGCACTGGTAAATGCACCTTCGGTAAGTAAGCGACGAAAATCTATAAACTCCGACGTCCGCCACAGACAATCACTTTGATATGTGAGGAGAAAAAGGGAGTAGTAGAAGACGTGCGCTTCCAGCATTGCATGTGCTTCCGAACTGCATTTTTGCCTTAGCTGGTATTTACTCAAATACATAAGTTGAACCTTGCGATAACAAAGTTTTATCTGATACGAAGATATCTTCGTGACAGGTGATACTTGTTCTAAGCATATGTTCGCTACATGCTGATATCGACAGGAGACACTTTATGCTTACTTTCCTATATCCGATAATTTTTTATATCTGGGTTTTCTGTATCATTAGTTGTTGCAGAAACGCCTCACACATGCAGAGAAACGGTGTCATTGATGTTTTTACCATTGTGTGCATTCTTTTGCCGGCAAATATGTCTTTTAGGTATCTGCTCCTGGTTTCAGCACCGGGATATTTGAAGTTTTGCAGCAAAACTCCAAGCAAAACATTGGAACGAATGTAGGATTTGTAGATGCAGTTTTGAATCCCAAGGCAAACCTGGGTGTTGGCCACTGTGGCTAAGTGGTTACGCTGTTTCGCTACCGAGTCCAAGGTCGTGGGTTTGATAACCGGCCACGGTGGCCACGTTGCTGGGGGGTAGAATGCAAACATACTGGCACATCGAGCATGTGAGTGCACATTAACTTCAGGTAGAGTTCCTGTGCTGTTTTAGCATGCTAAGCCTAATCATGGCATGCTAAGCCCACTTAATCAGCAACAACTGGGCTGTGAAGCACATTGAAGATGGGACAGAGGACTCGGGTAAACTTTGAATGCTTAGGGTTTTTAACGTCCAGCTAAAATAGAAGTGCAGTATGGTCTACTATTACAAGGCTTATGTACACACTTATATGCAGCTCTCAATTTGCCGGGGCTCTGGCTGCTGGCGATTGCGCTAATGCTGGAGGGCCAAATTCGCATGTGCTCTGTACTCGCCTGCCATTTAACAGTGGACTGCTCCGTACATGAGGGCTTTTGCGTTCCGCCTTTGTCTGAACATGGCTGCTGTGGTCAGGAAGTGAAGCTGCAACCTTGGCATGCTTGACATCGGAATGCCTTAGCCAGAGTCACTGTGGTTTGTGGAATAAGCTTCACAGATGAAAATGAGCTTTACGCAACAACTCAACTTTTGGCGGGAACCTCAGAAACGTGAGAATACTGTGAGAATAATTATTTTCTTACAATGAAATATTATTCAACTTATGATGTAGTACTGAGTGCAGGACGTGGTACAGCTTGAAAGATCTCGGAATAGAAAAATTTGGACACTTGTGAATGTCGAAACAAGAAAGCCAATAATGTTAAACAAGAAACCAGGGCTGCATGGTGACCGACAATAAGAAGCACCAATGCTGGAAAACGCCAGACTTCTTTTTCTACAGAGTGGTGGTAGGTAAATGTCGTAGCACTATAGTACAAGTGGGTTGCGACGGGGCCAAAGTACTCGTAAAATACATCACATCAATGTCATGACTGTACTTCAACGCAGACTGGACTAGAGGAAGATATGGGAAATAGGTAGGCATCTTTTATAATTAGAATTCCTACCATCCAGTTCAGCTTACTGAATGACCACACATCCTCGCACCACAGTCAAATGTGAGACGTAAAGAGAAAAAAATGAAAAATCTAAAAATGATGCACGGACTATAGAAACACTCAAACAAGACTGACTAGATGAAACATGATTTGTGCGATTGAAAACAGGAAGAAAACAAGTGTAGTATTGTACATCCAGCAGTGGCGGTTGTGTAATGGATTGGAATGCATACGGGCGCAATGTACCATCTTCGTCACGGTTAGCGGGAACATGGCTTGCTGTATTAATACCACATTCTATTGGCCAGGTGCCGAAAATGCTGCACAGGTGCACTAGGCATGAAGCATAAAACTGTAATTATCGTGTAAATTGCGTCATCAGAGCTTTCATGCGTCGTCTGCTCTGTGTGTCGTCTGCTGTGGTCGTAAACTGCAGAAACTGCTCTCCATGCGAAGTGTAAGAATTTCTGCAGACAGGTTTATGCAACTTCTTGTGTTTTTTTTTTGTTTTTGTTTTTTACAGTCGGTCATACCTCGTCAGTTTCATTATTCTCTGTCAGCGTCAGAAAGCGAGCCTAGCAGATGACAAGCGAGCATTTCGACGACGTCCTGCGCGCGATAGCAGCATGTCCTCGTCGCACGAGTGCTGGGAGCTTCTGCACTGGGCCGTTAGAATGGCACAGATGTTACTCAAAGCTCCAGTGTTCATGTTAACTGTGATCAAGATAGCACCCAAGATGTTTTGAAAAACAAACGGAACACTTCCGTGCTGAGAGAGCCTTGAGACAAAAAAAACAGTGCTAGAGACAGCACAAATAGCGAGAAGAAATGAAATGACATCAACATGATTTGTCATTCATCACATCTCTAGTGCTGTTTTCCTGTCTTGGCATGAACAGCCAGCTCGTCCAACTTCGGGTTCTAACTCCAGAAAGCCTGTCAACAACACCATACTTTGTAAATAATCAAGCCAGCCATGTGTATTCGACAAATCCTGTTCATTCAATTTCTTGGTCGTAAAGTCAATAAATATGTGACAAAATTTAGGAAATTTTATAACAAAGTAAGAATACGGGTTATTTGTGAATTTAGCTTGTAGGTGCAGTTGTGCAGCAATGCAGAGGGTACTGCAGTTATGAAAGTGTAATGTCTTCTTCTTAAAATTGCTTTTTCCAACTGATAGGCTGCCTACAATGGCCCTGAGAATACTCAATCCGGTTTTGTATACATTAAACTTCCTTTAAAACATCATTAAAGATCTGTTTGTCTTATCGGAAGTGTGGTTGAACAGCATGCACTAAGCCTATGGGAACCTAGAGATATGCTTGCGAACTGTTCAGGTTATCAAACATAAACCAAGAATGAAAGCTTATCAAAGAGCTAAGCTTTCAAGGAGTTTACTGCATTCTAAATTATACAGCGTTACATAGCAAATCACAGGTAGTTACTAAGGGCAGCTAAAGAGATGTTCACAAACTGCTCAGTTTATCAATTAATGATTTGGTTATCAAATTATCAAAGAAAAAAATTGTTAGGAAGCTCATCTTAAAAAATGATTTACATCATTCCAAATGATACATTACAAGGAAAAATTAAAGGCTGGTTTGCAGCTTTATTCCCGTGCCTGTTTTAACTCGTACCAACGAGGCATCGACCGGGATCGGATCTATAGTCTTGGTGTCTGCTTGTGTTCTGTTGGAGCTGTCGACAAGCCTTCTTTCCAACTAATCTGTACATTGGCTGAAATGGCTGAGGAATTAGCATGTGCGGCTGCTGCGATATGGGGAATGGCAACGTGTCAGAACACCCTGCTGAGTTTCTTAGTCAAGCTCGACTCTCTTCAGCTGTCAGCAGCGCACAGCGACAAGAGATTGCGCGTCAAAATCGTCTCCTTTCGCGGGCTGTGGTCGTTCTCTCTTTCTTTCATTCACAATACATACAACAAGATGTCAAGCATCAAATCTCTGACCTTCAGGTGCCGGAGTTTAAAAAAAGAAAGCATCCGGCACACCGGTTACGTTGCAACGGTGCCTTATACGCTTTGAAATGCTTGCAAGTTCACAATCCACAGCTTGGCATCTTGAAATGTGTCAGAGGACCACGCCAAGCCTAAGTACTTTAAGTGACTTGATTGTGGAATACATCAGAGCAGATACAGAATAATAGGTGGAGACAAGCTGACTGCCTTCGTTAATATGCCAGACTTGGCATAGCTGCCACTTGAAGTTTCTTACACGTCAAAACACGAAAAGCTTAGCTGAAACTGTAATACACAGTGTGTGCTTTCCGGACTGCTGCCTCTTCACTTTGTCCGGATGGCCCCCAACAAAAGTGTCTTCTCTGCCAAAACATGGCCTGTAAAGAAATTTGCTTCCTCCTATAATCCTTCTGAGAGTGGCAGTTCGACTTGTCCCCGCAGCTTCACACTCCTCTGCTTCGCAAACACACGGCCAGAGATATCACTTTGCTCGATAAACCTCTCACAGGTTTTCCTACCTTTCAGCTCAAAGACCCTTGACATTCACATGCTGACTCTCACAAATTTAGTTTTCTCTCGCCCATGCAGCGCATAGTATAGATTGGCACATTTACAACGGTGAGGGTCACAATGCAACGGGGTCGTGCAGAAGCACTTCGCGAAGCAGCGCAAGACATTCTGGGCCTTCTTCGGCTTTCAACATCGTCCACATCCACGCACTCTCGTCGACGAGCCTCCTTCACCAAGCCTGCACCACAAATACCGGCACACACGTCGGGGTTGGGACAACGCGCGGCGTGCGACATGGCCATGCCTCGAAAGCTTTGCACGAAGGCTGGGGAAAAGACCTGAGCATGTGGAGGGGGGGTGACAAGCGTGGCTCGGTGACCGGCTTTGCAGCCGGCTTGATGATGCCAACCAGCTTGGAATGATGACTCAGGTGTGCACGAGGTCGTTGCGTTTCGAGAGCACGTGCATGGCCTGGGACGGGGTCAGGAACGAGACGCCCTGCTCCTCGAGCGCCGTGCCGCCCGTGACAACGTCGGTGGCCCGGGCCGCACGGAGCGTTTCTTGTAGGATCCAGGCCACGGGGTGCGGCATGGTCAGCAGGATGCAGGCCTCTTTCACCCTGCATTAGAGTTTACATAGTCGCTCTTATCTGTTTGCTTATTTTTATCCCATTGTGCAATATGTAAATTGTTTCGTTATTCTTACGTCTATTTCCTGCACTCCCACTGTTGACCAATCTTTAGGTGTCAGCAGATGCAGTCAGATAGTTACAGCGCAGTCAGCAGAAACTGCCTTGCTTTTCTACCTTTCATTTTAATGTTGAATAAACAAACAGTAATACTACTGCTACTATATGAAAGTGGACGATGCACAAACTGACATAAGCAGATTTGTTCTGGCTTCTTGTAGCTTTACTGTCAAGGCTAACACAAGTGTGTAAAGGGCTGCAGCTAACACAGGACAGTTCATTTTTTGTTAGGCAGTAATGAACACCTTAAATTGTAGGAATGCAGAATTTGCATATCTCAGACAAGCTATATGCCTCTCTTTAACATGCTACAGTCGAACCTTGTTGAATCCCACACAAAAATACCTTTGTCATATACTGATTTTTCTTTTTATTGCTGAGAAATATTTCGATTTAGTACTTTGTTATATCTAATAAATCGCTATACAGTTGACTTACGTTAATTCGACACTAACGGGACCAGCGAAATTTGTTCAATTATCCGGCGTGCCGAATTAAATAAGATGCAAAAAAAAAAAAACGGCATAACACATCGCTGATTCATCTGGCAGAATTCGCCCAATTCTAACACACCCCCGATAAAATGCGCGCCCGCTTTCTGTGTGTCCAAAGTAGAAACCAAATGTAGAGATAACATTAACGATACTACCAAAGTATAAATCTAACGTGCAACCTATACACAAAGGTGTAATATATGTTGTATAGTGGTGACTGATTTTTTAAAGCCAGCTTTGCGACACCTTTTTCTTTCTTTTTTTTTTAGGTTAGCTTCGCCGCAATACACCCGTGTTATGCGGCAAAGCATACGAACACCGCGAACGCGGTTTCTGGCTCAACTTTTGGGAAAAAATATAAAGGTGCACGTTATGGGTAAATAGAGTAATCAGAGATTGTGAGCTACCGTTATTGCTTAAAAATCTCCCTAGGGCAGGCTGACAATAGGCATTTTCGATGAGAGATGAAGTGTGTTCAACGCATTCACTGTCCAAGCTTTGCAGAGGCAGACGCTGCCAGTAAAAGGGTCACTATTGGGGTGGACATCATAGGGGTCAGGCACATGCATGATGACTGTTTAGGTTTGAATTAAACGGCGAGAGCCAATTTTAGGATCAAAATAACGATAGTTTGGGTCCACAGGAATGCATGGGCACCAGCCGAATTGGGATCGAATTAACTGAAAAGTTGAATTACCCGAGTTTAATTAATGAAAGTGTACTGTAAGGTTAATTACAGCAAGACTCAGCTGTATTCATCACACGCCAAAAATATTGGTGCGAAACGTTTTAGATTTACTTCATTATACCTGCATTCGTGATACCGAGGTAGGTTTGGCTTAACTCTGGCCAGCAATCATCACAATCAAAACTGGGTTTAAAAAAACAAGTGGCACACTGTCACAAATGTGTAAAGCTGGCTCTCTTAAAGAGCTATGGCCACTAGCATTTATTGGTAGCTATGCTAATACAAAGTCTCACTGCAGGCTAGTGCCAGAAACAAGCCCAGCACCAGTGTTCAGAAATGACACACCCCAGGAATGACATTGGTGGCACTTGAGGCTTTCGTTGAAGACTTACTCAGTCTCCTCTAAGGCAGCTGAACCAAAACCATTGTACACTACTCACTCCTTGAAGTGGTTCTCTGGTTTCTGGGTGTACGTGCTGAACAGCGGGAAGAGGTTCCGGTTCATGTCGAAGCTGAGCTGCATGGCACCCCCTTCACTGAAGAAGTTTTCCAGGATCAGCTGAAACATGTGTGGATGAGACGAAGACATCAGCGACCTCTATCTGCCCCAAGTACAACTGGCTGGTTTCAAACATTCTCTATCTACCTGCAAATGCATATGCTCATTTGAAAGTATCATTCTCTGCAGTGTTTGTTGCAACACACAAGGGAAGTGAGAGGTTAAAAAATTTACGTTTGCCGGAACTACCGAAGCATTTGTGGGCTGACATTCTGTAGTCCCGAAGGTAAATATATTACATATTTATTTATTTGGTTGGCAATGCACAATTTCCATGATGTTGGAGACAAGAAGTGACATCAACTTACTGAGCGACTGTACATGTAACCTTTTGGATTACCTTTTGAAGATTTGTGTTTGCATGTGCATAACGAAACTATGAATGCACATGAGCGTTGATGTCTTGAAAGTCTCGAAGCTAAATGCATTATTGATTTACCGATTTATTTTGCTGACACGATTGCCATGGGACTACAGACAAAAGGTGAATTCAATGGTCACCTGACTAAAGATCTAGCACCACAATATATAGTAGATTCACTACATGACAACAGACAACACTGGGGGAAAAAAAAAAGAAACAACATAATGCATCAAGGTGAGCAAAACAGTATGTTCTTAAATACATAAACAGGATTGAACCTTCTTTGGCAACAAAAATCTATGTTCAATACAGAAGCTAATACACGGTATACATCCGTGAAAAAGAAGCTGAATAGGGCAAAAGAAAGAAAAAAATACGTGCAACACGCTAGTATTTTGTTACTGCACACGCAATGAAGCCAATTGATTGTAAGAAACAACTAAGCACAGTAAAAAAATATGCAACTTCAATTGCTTCCTAAAACCCAAGACGAGGGAGACAGCGTCCTTAAAGGTAAACTAAAGAGAAAAATAAACTGAGCTGCATTACTAAATTACCCTTCTACAATACCAGAAAAAGCCACTCTTAGAAAGCAAGCAGGCTTGATAAGCCAGAAAAGCATAAACAAAAGATGGGTGCAGAGGCCATCTTGAAGATGACTGAAGCACCTGCATCCATGCGCCACCGCTGCTTTTGCTAAGTAGCGCCAATCTTGGATGTGCGCCACTGTTCCCCTATTCGTCATTCACACTAGCTCCGCTTTTGCAATTTCCACTTCTGGGGTTTCCGTTTCCGGTTACTGAACTTTCACTTGTTCCACGCTCGCTCCTCTACGGAGCAGTAGCAGACGGCAGTGACGGCGCTTCCGCTCGGAACCAGAAGCTGGGATTGCGTTAGTCTGCTTGACACCGGAAGCTGAGGGGATCAGCGAGGGAGGAGTGCGGAGGAGGAGGGTACACTGGCAGTACTTAGCCTGGTCAGTGGAAACATGCATGGAGGTGGTTTAGCCATGACGTCGTGGGTTTTCATGACATCCGCTTGGGTATAGTGAATGTTTTACTGGCAAAGATGGAATACGTTATATTTTAAAAGGGCAAAACACTGTACTTAGCAAGTTTCAAGAATGTGTAGCAAGCCGCAATGGCCCAAATATAAGATACGTACATTGTACATTGAAATCTGTGATGCTACACTGACATATCGGTGCTGGGATTTCAAAGCAAAATTTAAAAAATGAAACCTTATCCTTCACTTCCTCTCTAATAATCAACCTACTACAGCAAAACCATCAAAAATAAAGTTTCGAAGGAACACTTTATCAGTCTAAGCTGAGTTAGTGCTTGTCTTTAGTGACCCTGTAAGGTTAGTACTAGCAGACGCGTATTTAAGGTCAAATGAAGCATCGTGTAACAAGCCATTAACTCAATGACAGTTTTGGAAACGGCAGACAAGTTGCTTTGATGAACAGAAGCAATGTGCACGAGTGCTTGTAGAATTGATGCCTACAAGCCTATCCGTTACACGAGAAGATGTTTAGAACTTGAGATGTTACGAGCACCGACCTCTTCGTACAAGAACAGGCTGATGCCTCGCGCGGCTTCTTGCCAGAGCGTGTTGAAGAGCGGTGCAGCGAGGGCCTCCTGAAGCTGTTGAAGACTGGACTGCAGCCAGCTGAGCATGGGGAAGGCAGTCGGCGTCAGGCCCGCGTCTTCCCTGTCGTTCAGCGACGGCATGCAGAACCACCTGCACATCATGTGCCGGATATAGCAAAAACCTGAGTCTCTAACAGGACGTGGACTGCAGGCAGAGTTGAGAGTTTCGAAAATTCAAAGTGCTGTCTACAATGCAACGGTACAGGCACATTACACTCCACGTTTTCACAATGCTTTGCAAGGTGTCTGGTTTCTGTGAAACATGTCATTAGTGTTCAAAGATGTACTCACATGACATTTTTTTTTTTGTGCATATATGAAAGTTCAAACCCTCTGAACCTTAGAAGACACAAAGGCAAGTGTCAGAGTGCCCTAAATAAATTACTATAATGTTTATTTCGATGAACCAGTTTTGGTTTTGGTTCCCAGTACATCGACGCTTCATGACACATGAAACACTACTTCGGACTGCTCGTGCAGTCACTGCAGTAGCCACAGGCGAGTGAACCTAGGAGAAAGGCACATAGCACTCTTCTTTATTTCTTTTGACGGGCAATGTCAACATACCCAGCCTTATTGCGACATACAGTCACTGCGACATACAGTCACTGACGGATTGTTTGGACTCCAAAAATTTGGACTCGTTGGATATTCTGGACTTCATAAATGCACCGTCAGGGTTCCCATAGAGCTAATGCATTTTCGCGACCGATTTTACGGATGAATTTAGGCCCCAAAGTTCTATTTTCCCGACTATATCGCTCATTCCGAGCCGCACTACCTGTTCTTGGAGGCCGGCATGCTGGATTTCCCACTGGCTTGCCCAAGCTTGGCTTCCAGTGGCCTGCTCTATAGCCTCCAAGATTGAGAGACGCATGCTATCAATAGAGAGCGCGCGTCATCATCCTGTCTTGGAGGCCATGCCCTCTCTTCCTTAGCTGACAATACGCACTAGGGGACCGACACTTTTTCTCTTTTATTTCTTTTTTCGGTCAGCACTATCGTCATAACCACTTTGCAAAATATGTTGTTTATCATTGTCATTATTATTTTTTTTTTAAGTTCAGTTGCTATTTTGTTCATGGTGTGTGCGCCTCAGAGACGTGTGCGGCTTCACATTTGTGCGATCAGCGCCACCTCCTTTGCCTTCGCGAGAGCCAAATGGTGTGAAGCGTGGCCTCCTCGATCAGCTCCATCAGCGCACCGTTGCTGAACCGTTACGGAGTTAGCACAATTACACTTCTCCGCTGGGCTACGCGCCGAATGGGAAGGCCGGAGCTGATCACGGAGGTCACGTGAGAAGTAACAAGGCTCGTTTCTTCGATCTCTATGGCGATCTCCGTTAGCGGAGATCGCCAACACGGTGACGCTCTTGTCGACTGTATACGGAGAAGACGTCAGTCTTGCGCAGATCCAAGCTAATCTGATCGCCTCCAAGAGTAGTATGAGGCAGGGCATTATTAAAGATTTTTCCATGCCACTCTAAGTCTAATAAATTTTCTTTTTTAGGGTGAACGAGCTTTTCACACTGTTTGATTTTCCGGACTATTTTTCGGTCACCATGAAGTCCGGAAATAGGGTCGGCGACTGTAACATGAGCAAATCTTGTTCTCTGTCATGGAGTTACAATGAAGTCGATGATCCTGGGCACCACAATTTGAGCGCAATTTTATTATCAAATTGAATTATTACCGTAGAAGTGCTTCCGATCCTTCATACTTGCTATGTCTCACCATTTTGCATGCAAGAATCATGCGGTACGATTTCTACAACTCCAAAAATATGCGCCAGTGCTTCTTTAATAGACAGCCTCCAGACTTTGCTTGGCGCCCATCGAAACGTTAGACACAGACATGCTTCTCCCGTCATCTGCGAGCGTCCCAAACACATGCAAAGGAAGAAGTTACTCACTTCTCGCGCCGGTAGGCCTTGCTCTTGGCCTTGAAGTCAAGCACCAGCTCGTCAACGATGGCAAGCACGGTGTCCGTGTACAGCTTCTCGAGCAGCTGCGACACCTCCTCGAACACCGACTCCTGCAGGGTGCCGTACTCGGCCATGGGCACGAGCTGGCTGCTCTCGTCCGACGGCGTCTCCGAGGCCGCCAGAAACAGTGCCTCCTCGGGGTCCACCATTTCCGCTGGGGACAGCCATGCGCGAGGAATAAAGGATGATAAAAAGTAGTTCCAGCAGATCCCATCTACGATGATTGTCTAAGTTATGCAAGAGCATTTGCACGACACACAAACACACACACTTTATTCCGACCTCTATTACATCATAGTTAACTTCATCTTTTGCGCCGAAGACAGTCATCACAAGACTATGCATGCTGAAGTATGATATGTACAATTCCGGGCCCCAAGTCAACTGCTAGTGTGCCGTTTAGAGCTGGAAGTTGGGCTAGTTAGTTTTGCGTTAAGTGCATTACAAGAATATCCAGCGAAAAAAACCTTAGGACAGGAAGCAGGTGGACAGAAAGGCGCTGTCTTGTCTACCTGCTTCCTTTCCTAGTGTTTCTTTTTTTTCGCTGGAAATTCTTGTAATGCACTGTTAGCGAGGCACCGAGGATAGCCAATCGCTTACCATTCGCTTACCATGCTGCAAGCCCAGGTGAGATTTCTTGCAGGGGACTAAATTTTCGTCACTGCTTTAAAATGCAGTCATCGTTTCGAGGCTAGACAGATGATACCCAGCCAGGCTAAAGTGAGTGGAGATAAGCGAAGATTGCTCTTGCATTAATAAACTCAACGCTGAGCTAATCTATATTTGGCTTCGTGCCTGGAAGGCAATGCTGCAGAGCGATCATAGAACTCTCACTCAGCCCATTTTGCAGTGCAGACGTCGCCTATCTTCAATTCTTTCTACGTAATAACTACTCTGTATATAAAACACTACAATGTGTGGATGTAAGGTTACTTATGTTGAATCACATACTATTTGGGCTACATTGTGTTTCCAGCCTACACGGCATACTATGTTTCGGTCATGAGAGCCAGTGGCATGCTGTGGCCACTGGTCGCAGAAACGTATTGCTCCACTCATTCGGTGGCAAATAGGCTCATATCTGCGATGCCTTCCATATAGCAATTACGCACGGTCTTGTGACACAAGAGTATGAGACTTGATGTGACATTGAATCCCATAATGCATACCTACCGTATTTATTCGATATAAGGCAAGGGTACCAGTTGGAGGACCCAAGAAAAAAAATGATCTTATAGTGTGGCTTCACGACATCGCGTTGTGCGCTGCCATGAAGCCACACCTAAAGGCAAAATTCGCGTATATGGCAGGGGGTGACTTCAAGGCTAAATATTCTGGGAAAAAAACATCGCCTTATATTCGAATAAATACGGTATATCTTTGTTTCATATCTGACGCACTATTTTTTTATAGCAAATGCGAGCAGCATAAGAAAAGTCTCTGAGGCTCTCGTAGTGTTGCCTGCTACATATGGAACAGAGAATAGAGGCAGGACAAAATGAGTCACTCACAATTGGCCTGTTTTGTACTTTGCCTCTTCTGCTTCTCCTTCTGCTGCATCTCGTTACAGGCTTCCAGAAGTTCGACGAAAAACTGCAAGAGGAAATCGTGCTTTAGTGTTAGTATTGGTCGATGGTGAGCTGTACTCTTGCATACGCTAAGCCCTTCAGAGGAAGCTTTAGCTCGGAGGCGCCCACCAAAATACATGGAAACAGAGAAATAGTTTTTCTCGGCAGCCCCCTGTACCAATTCTTATGCGGTTTGTTGCATTTAAGGGAAACTTAAAATGTAGTGACTGCAGGGAGCAGATATTTTTATTCAGGCCATCAATATGCAAACAAAACTGTTAAAAGTTAAAAAAAAAAAAAAAACTTATGAACCACGTTTTCAACTATGCAACTCAGTAATAAATAGTAATATTACAATTCTCTAAAGCACTACAAAACTTGATATATTATATACCACTCTTAAATATGCCACTCATTTGTGAATAGGCCTTGCGAAAAAAGCTTTCTCTATTAAACACAACAAATCTAATTCAAATCAGTTTAGCGGTGATCTCATGAGAACATTTCAGCGTTTTACATGTATTTGAATAGTGAACTCAGTGCCAACCCAGAGTTAAAGCTACCTCTTAAGAAATTAAAATTGAAAGTAAGACAGCACGTACCATGCTGTGCTAAAACATCCGAGGGCTACATCTATACATTGCCTAAGAACTCTTCTAATATTTTCTGTTTTCTGCTTATTTTCAAGGTCATCAGATGCCCCCCCCCCCCCCCCCCTGCAGTATAATGGTGGTTGCATTATAATCCTGCAAATACAACACCTCTTTGCCAATGCAGCCTTGTTGACAAAACGTATGCTACACACTGCTCACATGCTAAAGGCCACATAACAAAAGGCCACATGATTACTGGGTGGCCAGCGGCTGCTTATGGACTGAAACCATGTTACTGGTGGTAACTGTCAGGTCCCCCTGACAGTTCTTACTTAAAGACCTCCTTCTGTATTATACACATTTCATAACAAAAAAAGCAATAACACTTCAATAAACACAAACCTGAACTTGAAGAATAATCGATTGATTTTAATGTTCAAAACCTACACACAGGATATGATAGATGTCATAGTGGTAAGGGGGGCCTCTGGATTAATTCATAGCACCTGGTGTTCGTTAATGTGCACCCCAAAAAACGGTACGCGAGCATTTTTGTATTCCACCCCTATCAGAGCAAGGCTGCAATCACCGGGACCAAATCCTGTGACTTTCGTGCTTGGCAGCAGAACGCCACAACCAATAGAGCAACTGCAGCAAGTTATATGATATGAACAACGCCTATACGACTGACCGGCTGTATGCTCCACTGGGCCAGCACTTGGACCACGTAGTGGGCGGCGTTCACGATCGGGCAGATGGCGACCAGGTTCAGCTCTTCCAGCCGTGCTGTCAGGATCTGCTGCAGGCACAGCCTCCAGTCTTCTAGAAGTATCTGCTGCAGGCTCACAAACTTGAGCCGGTGATAGGGTTGCTCGAGGTGCCGATAACGTTCTGCAGCGAGGAATTGAGATACGAATTTTTCGAGGGTCGTTAGGGTGCTGGCTGGGGCGAGTAAGGACGAGACACAAAGAAGGAATGGCATGAACGTGGGCATGTGCCAGCTTGTACGTTGTGCTGTTTTTTATACAGTCAAACTCGTTTATAATGAACTCGATTAACCCGCGAAAAGCGGTCGTTGTATCAGTTGTTCGTTATTTGTGGACTGACCCTTCAAAACACACAAAAATTATTGGCAATGAAGCTGGCGTTGGCAGTAATGATTTGACAGTGGTTTGATCCGAAATTTGAATTTTCCGTGTCTTCATTTTTGTTCTTTACACTTTCCCGCATTTAGCTGCAAGTGTCTGTTAAAAAGATCATCTAAAAAGCAAAATTCGGCGTCGTTGCTATTTAAAAATGCCGCCTGGTCGGGCAGCATTTTGTCCTAGCGTTCTAGTTGGCTGAAAGTGGAAACTATTGCGGCATGCCGGCATTTTGCAAAGGGGATGCCGCTACAGCTGAAGCATGGGCCACACGCGTACCTAGAGCCGTGAAGTTACATTTTCAATGTCGCTTCGGCCGAAAACATATGAAGCTTGAAAGGTAGAACGCTAGAACGCTATCATAAACCGTTATCAGCAACAACGTAAATGAAGCCTCGGCGAACTAAGATCTCCCAATAACGGCGTAGTAATTGCCGAATCACTGCAACTTTGCGTGGCAGCAGCACGTCGTGCCCCATTTATGCCGACTCGTGGTGCGTGGACATCGACAGCAAAGATAAGATAGCAACACGTGAGCGGGCAATGGTCTAATTCGTCCAAATAGGCATAGTGCACACGGTGCCGAAAGAAATTCATCTTAAGTTCAAGCCCATGCTTGACTTAATATAAATGACGGCTGGCGTGAACGTGCCCAAGACGCTCATTGCGTTTCCTTTGGTGCGTTCATGACAGGCGTCATTTAAATCAAGTCAAGCTTGGGCTTCAAGTTAAGATGCATTTCTGAATACGGGAGTAACAGCGGAAAGGGGTCACTGTCACGGGACATAAAGTGTATTCCTCAATTATACACGGGCGCACCTGCTGCCTCCTGTCCCAGTACAAGCACCGAGATGCCTAAAGTGATGCATAATGCCGGTTTCTGAAAGTCAGCTTCATCACAGTACAGCAAACGGGCCACTATCATGGGACATAACATGTGCTCCTTTATTATACAAGCACGGACCTGCTGCCTCCTGTTGCATTAGGACGGAGACGTCGAATAATTGTGCTATCAGGCCTTTAAAGCCATTTAGACCTTGGCTGTGGTGATTTGAGTTCTTGAGGGACAGTTAAGGGATGCATTCATGTCTTCGGACTGTCTGAATTTTCTGACGTTTTCGTGGTCCCTAGGGAGTCTGAAAAGTCAGACGTTGACTGTATATCAATGCACGTTTGTGTTTTTTGTTTCTTATTTCCTTCAAAGATTTAGTTGCATAGGAATTTATACGTTAAGTAGTGCCAATAAATCTTAGCTAGGAGTCACTGCTGTGTGCGTGCGCCATTCTATCTTTGTGTATCGTTTTTGTGTGCGCTGTTTGTAGAAAATTATGATGCTCACTTTCACAGCCTGCAAGGTAGTTCACCAGCAACAGCTATCAAGACATGCAGTATTTCAAAGATGGCACACTCTGGGCAAATAGGATGAAAATCATGCAACTTTATTATTACTGTTATCTTAAGTTATGTACAGTATAATGCATTATTAAATTAAAGAAAACAGCTTGTTAAAACTGAAGATAATATAACATACATTTCTTCAACTTTTTGGGGAAAAAAGTGGTTGACTGATGTGAAGCATTTGACAAGCGTACATTATTAAAATATTATAATTTACATGTTTTCCTGTGAAATGTGCTCTAATCAGTGCTGATGTACTATAGCAGTGAGGCGTCCCCTTTGATAGTGGGCCATATTGAGTAAATTTTAGTTCTCGGAACGGCTTGTTAGCAATTATCATACAATTTCTACAATTATCATACAAGTTAGCCATTGAATCATTGCCGCAAAGTTAAGGTTCTGTCTCTAACCCACTATTTTGACAGCTGAAGCCAGTTGTCACTCAGCCGACCCATACATTAATAGAGAAACGCGAATCAGCTAGTCTTGCATTAAGTAGGGCTAGCTTTTTGATTGGCCTAGCTTAGCACATCTGATGCAACAAATGTATCACCACACGTGGTATTCCAACCACAGGAATGCCCCACCTACACTATGAACTGAACGAGCAAAAAGTAAACATTCCAAGATGGTGGCAGGACTTCTTCACCTGTCATAGCGGACAGGATCATCATGAATGCTTCAGCACACTCCGGAACTTTGAGGTCGTCAACGTCACCGTCCATCGGGAACTGTGGCTTCCACGCCGTCGGAGACGACAAGAGGACGTCGCGCTTCTCGTCGGCGTCTGCATTACCAACAACACACTACACTGCAAACAAACAAACACAAGGCTATTGTTGTGCTTAAAGTTCTAAGATGGGCTAGTTTGTTTACGTGCAACATGGAGGAAAGAGAGCAGACGACAGAACAAGGCTCCAGTTAATTAAACTTTTCGGGCAATTCGATCTTGATCAATGATCCCTGCTGGTGCCTATAGACTTCGTTAGGCCAAAACTTTCGTTATTTCGATCCCGAAATTGGCCATCGCCAGATAATTCAAGCTTCACCGGTCAGTTCTTGCGTGCCTGACACAACGATAACCCCAATAGCGGCAGCATCTGTCTAGGCAGCACTTAGGGGTCAGTGAATTCATCGAACATGTCACCTCCCGCAGAAAATGGCTATTTTTGGCTTGCCTCAAGAAGATCATTAAGCGAAAACGGTATCTCGTAACAAGTGATTACAATATTCACCCAATTATATTCAGCATTTTATTTCCCCAAGAAAATTGGTTATGAAACCAAAACCGCGCTTTGCTTTCATATTGCCAGTGCAAGACAGGCTAGTGTCATCGCCATGGCCATCACAAGATGGAAACGGAAGTTCTCAACGTAGCTACAGTGTACTAGAATAGGGGTATTGCGCTCACTGCGCACAGCGGCAACCGGGAGAGGGGAAGCCGCCGATGTCAACGACGGGTGCTTTCACTAAGACTCACCAGGCGTCGCTACCGTCGAGACCAATGTAGCGTCCGCGACCGCATGTGCACCCTTTCCTGCGCACGTGCTTCGACTTCGTGGTGCTCGCTGTACAAGTACGCATCATCTCTTCTTTGCATGTACTTTCAATATGCGATTTTGATCGTGCCGATATGGTGTGCGAGATTTGTGAGTGGGATTGACTCTTCCGAAAAATGCGTGTACAACGTCAAAACCATTGCTACGCACCGGGCTACAAGACGGGCTACGTGTTCAAGAAAGATTCTCCTAAAATCGCGTTGTTCAGCGTGCCGAAGGATCCAAGCAAAAGAAGGGAATGGGAAAGAAACCTTCGACGATCGGACAAGCCCTTGGATGACACCAGCGCTGTATGCGAGCTACACTTTGAGCCACATTTTGTGCTTCGAGATTATGCGCATTTTATACAGGGTCAGGAAGTTCGTCTCCCTCGTGGGAAGCCAGCGCTGGACATTAACGCTGTTCATTAAGACTTCCTAGTATTTCTCAACCAATGGGAGCGACATGCAAAGCACACAAGAAGATTCTTGAGCGACTCCACTGCTACTGGTCTCCGTGTTACGATAACTAGCACAATAGGTCTGCTTACGTATGTCACTGAGAAACTGAACTACAAGTACCTAATGACATCCAAATTAAGCCAGGACCCTTTAGAAAATTTATTTGGAATCATTAGACAGTCATCAGGCAGCAACGAACACCCAACCCCGACCCAGTTTTTAATAATAGTCAACTGCCTTTCGTTCTATGGACTTGTGAAGTGTGTTTCTGAAGGTAACTGCGAGGAAAACGCACTAGCCTCACTGCTAGATATTTCAGATGAAGAAAGGACTGAGCCATGTCGGAGCCATAGCCAACGCCAAACACAAGAGGCAACTAAAACGGCACAAGTGCGAGACCAAGACCAGCAGAGTGCAACGCTTGCTGATCATAATCAGCACATAGCAAAAAGCGATTCTCGCCTAATTTTTCATATTGCTGGGTATGTCGTGCGGAAGTGTGTCATAAAAGCAAGCTGCCAAGACTGCTTTGACCTCGTTACGATGCAAAAGCCAGACGAAAACTTTCAGCTTGCCCGTTATACGAGGTTCAGTGACAATGGAGGGCTCCTGTATCCATCTGCAAAACTTTATGGTTTCGTGCAAAACCTTGAGGACCTCTTTACAGAGTGTTTTAGTTGCACCAAGCTGTTTGCTGACAGTGTCCTGGACATGCTGGAAGTGGTGCGAGCAAGGCTTCATCGTGAAGTTGGTTACACACTTCACTCTGAAAAATTGACAAGAGACATTATAAGGTTTTATGTTGTTGTGAGAATTCACTTCTATGTGAAAGGACTCAACTCGGAGTGTTCACAGAAAAGAGAGAGGGCTAAACATTTAAAGTTGAGCCGTACTTGAAAGCGTAGTACAAAAGTTGCGGCATGCTTATTTGAAAACTTGAATAAACAATCAATCTCCTCTGCATGATTTGTGAGGTTGTCCGAAATTCTGTTGTTTCTATTTTTATATTGCATGACGTATTGTTATTGCAGTCATGGCGGCACGTGTGAAAACTGGGAGCGATGCGAATTCCAGGACCATAGAGGTGGCTGTTACATTGGTACTTTAAGTGGCGCTTGAAGTCAATTTGTATTGAACAACTTTACGAGCGCGCTCGAGAAAAGCAAAAGGTGATTCGTAGTCAAGCACATATGTAGGCCACCGTGTAACAGTATTTGATCTGGATTAAGTTCAATCAGCTTTGACTCAATGGCACTTGAAATTGCCCATTTTGGGAATAAAAAAAATTAAATTAGGAGGTTTTACGTGCCGAAAACCACGATCTGATTATGATCGAGGCACGCCATAGTCGGGGACTCCAGAACATTTTCTTAGCAGCCCAACACCATAGCCACTAAGCAACCACGGCGGGTGAACAGGCCCATTTCGGGAATCAAATTGCAGTTAGGTGTGAGCATTAAAAGTGTTCGGAGGGCTTTGGTTCAGTTTCATAAAAGCACAAGGACTTAGCAGATCGAAACAGAACCTCAGCAGGAAATGCAGAATAAGCAGCTAATCGAATAACACCGCACGCTTATAAGCTTTCTTGCTGCGTATCTCCTCAAATTGCCGAACTTTTCGCGCAATACATGCCCGAAACGTGCGTGTCAGCGCAAAACGCGATGCCACTGTGATTAGACCCACCTTTGGCATGCAGAAAAAAAAAATATGATTGTCACTTCACTTTGTTTTCCTGTCGAAAAATATTAAAGGACGCGCCCCACAGGCGCGCGGTACATAGGCTGCCGGTGCCTCCCCGTTCCCCTGTTCTATTGCATTCGCAAGCAGCGCCACCACGCGGCTCCATTTCCTAGGTGACATCGGCGGCATCAAGCGCCCGCCGCCCGTGAGCGCACTACCCCTATTCTAGTACACTGTAACGTAGCATAACGACAACGTGTTGCTTTCAGTCGTTAATTATAAAAGCTCATTCAAAATATAAGTTATTTTACGAGCTAAGTTAGCAGCAACAAGTCACATTACATGTTTTCGGCAATCCCAAGAAATGTATGAATCGCAGGATGAGCTAGTGAATTGATTAGCACAGGTGAGAGGGGACTATCCCATTTGTGGTGGTTGTAGTCATTTAATAAATTCAGTATATCAAACATACAACAAAGTGTATGGAGGATGAAATGTGGTTCATAGACAGCGATAAAATGCTGTCTGAGAGTGATGGAGACTGACATTGAGTGTAATTAATTTCCATTCTGTGAAGATAAAGCTTGCTGTATGTGCGAGTGAAAGCGCGCGCTTTCACGGAGAGTGAACGCACGGCAGAGAGCAAACGCGACTTCTTCCATCGCACGAAAGGCCGTGAGGGGACAAGAAGGAGGGAGGGAGGGGAGGCAACGTTTAGCTGCGGCACTAAATGCGTATCTTGCGACCAGGCACAAGGGGAACTGGCGACTTAATCACCTACGCGAAAGGAGTAAAGCGGGAAGGCAGCGCGGGAGGAAGGGAGTGCAGCTTTTGCTCTGCGAGCAATTAACTGCGAACTTGTACTTTGCGCGGCGACACGCAGTTGCACGTGGACCGTATCTTGAAAGCGATCTCCGCATGGCTCTTACCTTTGTATGCACTGTGCTTTTGCCGCTCAGTTCACGTTGAAGCCATAGACCGCACGAACCTTTGCTCGCTGCTGCTGGCGCGCTTGCTCATGCCAGCGTTTTGACAGCGATTGTGTGCGAGTTTAGTGTGATCTATTCATGTTTGCTTGTGCGCACTGACACCATGCTTGTTAATTCAGTTAGTGAGCGAATGTGTCCAACTTTATACAGCCGATAAAACTACTATCCTTACTCTGTATAGCTCGCTACTAATTTGCTATTGCAGTTGATGCTTCGCCTTTTGGGTGAAACTGCGTCTTTGTTTTTTTTTATTCATTCAGTTATTTATTGTTATAATAAGTTCTTACTGTGCCCATAAACTGTGAACAAATACTGGGAAACTGGCACCATCTAAGTGAACTCCCGGTTCAGCATAATTACATCAGCACCATCACCTTTGTCTCAACTGTACATTCATGATGATAAATTTTTTTGCCCTATTTTATTTATTTATTATTATTATTAGTTCTTACTGTGCCCGTAAACTGTGAGCAACTACCGGGAAACTGGCACGCCATAAGTGAACTCCCGGCTCGGACTAAAAAATACAGGAAACTATGGCAGAGAAATTAGCACAGGCCATGTCCACGTACATTTCTTCTCCAGAGCAATCCAACGAATGAAGCAGTGGTCGGCGGTGAGCACGTTGAGGATGCACGGGTAGAAAGGAGGGTAGCCCTGACTCCGCAGCTCCCGGTCGAACAGCAGCACTTCCTCGATGGCGTGCGTCAGCAGCTGATCGTCGGCGAGCAGTGACGGCAAGTCCATCTGCAACTTGTGAATGCCGATCTGGACCAGTCCCCGCATCAGCTCCAGCTAGAAAGAGAGTCGGAGTTGGCGGTTGCAGCGCAACCAAGCATAGTCACTAAAAATAACCGCTTGCATTTTTATGTTGATACTAGTGTGCATTAGGTGACTGCGGCACCTCGGCCACCTGAAGGCCGAGTCCAAAGATCACTCTCTGGAATGGAAACAATGTGGCAAAGGAGGAATGGTTAAAAAATGACAAATCTAACTTTAATAAACTACAACATAGGAAGCTGTGCATTACTAACAGATGCACCGTGAAGAAACTTTTGTCATTAGTCACGTGTACGTGAGACATTATCACACATACTTGTAGGTGCCTAGGTGACAGTCAAGTATGCTTTGTTTAGTCACTAAATATGTATCGCCCACTTTTTCTCTCTTGACCATGTAATCAGCTAAGTGTTTGTCATCATGGAAAATTTTATGCTGATGTGTGGTACAACGTTGCAACAACGTTGTGGCCAAGAATTAAGTGAGCATCCTCTTGACAGTGACGTAATTGTACACTGATGACTTAGCTAAAAAAGCGCACTTGAAAGACATGAACAGAAATTTGCAAGAAAAGAATGGCACAAATTACTGACAGCTATTCCTGGTTTCTCACTCAATGATGCGCTTCTCGTAAATGCATCTGCTTGGAAAGCACCTTTGCGGAGAAAACAAAACAAGCAAGAAAGGATGCTGGACGATAACCACTGCCATGTGCTGTGACCATAAAACAAACTAAAATGCCCAGTAAGCGTCACATGCATTTTTTTGTTAAAATGCAGCGCTTTGTGTGAATCCTCAATTTGTGCATGTGTCTATGCGAGTTGTGTTTGTGTGTTCATTTGTTCATGTTCACATACAGTGACCCAAAATGGCATCGAAGAAGTTCATTGAAGAGTGGCACATGCCCTGTGGCATATACCCAGCGACCCAAATTCGCGCAAAAGATGTTTATTGAAAAGCGGAAAACACCTATTGTCACACAACCCATCACCCAAGTTGTTCCAATAGCTGGTTTCAAATCCTGTTTCCTCAGCACAGCAGCCGGATGCACTACCCACCAAACCATGGACTACCCAGTGACCCAAATTGGTGGGAAAATGGTTACAGATAGGTAGATAGACAGACAGCCCAAGAAAATGGGTCCACTACCCAAAGAATGCTAATTGCAGTAAAAAAGACACTCACCCTTGCCTGCATGCCTTCAACACCTGCCTTGACGAGAATTGCCTGGACAAATCGATCGCAGAACTCTCCATGGTCCGCAACCCAGGTCAGTATCTGGCTCAAGTACCACTCCGGCTGCAAAGGTTGAGTAACACTGCTGCGTGATGTGTCTGCTTTGCCTAGTTTTGTTATTGCACAACATGTTGTTTTATGTCTTAGAGCATTATGAGGCACACTGCAGAGGTGGCTTTCCTCAAGGCCTCCCACAGACTTTCGTTTCACAAAAGCTACGCCATTTGACGTGGCTCAACATAGGACAGCAATCATTAATTGAGGAGGCGTATGCTAGCTACAGACGCATCTAGCCTTGCAGGTATTGAGTTGGTGTATATGCACACATCTGTACTGTACTCCTGAAGGTGTGCCAGTTGCTGGCTCTGTTCTCTATGGAATTACTTAAATAAAACACAAACGCTATCTAAATATCCTCACTGGAACAAATATACGCCTTCAAGCGTATCATTCTTTTATTAAAGCAAATTCATTTCTTTTGAGTTTTCTGCCACTTTAAAACTTAACAGCTTTTTAAAATTCTTCCAACGGATTTCGCACCCGAATGTACATGTTCGTCGATGTCACGCAAGGGATTGGTGGAGTCTGCGGGTTTAGATGCAATGCTGTGTGTGAATTGGTTTAGACGCTTGTCACATTTCTTCGCCGCTAAATATTTTCTTGCCTTCTGGTCCGTGCTCTTGAAATTTACCCTTCTTCCATGGCAATACACATTTCAATGCGACAATTTGCAAACATATTCTTCATTACATTCACTGTTCCTACGGCACTGAGTGCCGTAGGAACTTCTGTGGTAACCTAGCTTCTGTGGTAACCAGCTTCTGTGGTAACCTAGTTTGATTCAGAAATGAAACAGTCCTAAAATGTTTTGCTATCAAGCTGGCTTGACAAGGGGGAACGGCCAACCTTATCAAAGAAAGCATTAGAAGATGGGAAAAGATAGGAAGGAATTCCCAGTGTCCGAGTGCTCCTTCCTATCTTGTCCCGTCTCCTAGTGCTGCCTCTCGGTGATAATGAACAGACTAGCCCGCCAGTCAATTCCTGCTAACCTTGTCAAGTCTGTTGGTCTGACGTTTCCCGGTAAAGTGGAAAAGGAAGCGCTTCTTCAGCGGTCGCAGCATCAGTTCCAAGGGTAGCACCGATGTGGTCGATCCGACGTCCAACTGTGAACCTTCCAGGCCTTCCCTGTTTAGTCAGGCATGCCACAAGTCAAGGACCAAGCCACCACTTGCAATCAACCAATCAATCAACGGAAACTTTATCACATGATAAGGAAACGTTCGTACAGAGATATTTGAACTGATAGCCTAAATGGCTCGACCTTACGACCTAAATGCGAGTTCTCGAGGTGTATCACTTTGAAGGAAAGCCTACGTTTGGGTGTAAAGCACAACGAACATGCTCAATCAGTTTGCACAGCCTGGATGTGTTGGCACCGGGAGGTGTTCAAAAAGCAATTTTTTATTTGGGGGCCTTCAATATATTCGGATACCTGGGATTCTCAGCATAAACCCAAAGCATGGTAAACAAGCATTTTTTTGCATTCTGCCCCCATTGGAATGCGGCCATCACAGCAGGGAATTAAACCAACGACCTTTAGCTCAGCAGTACAAAACCATAGCCACTTCGAAACTTAGCAAGAACTCACATGGTGATGCCTTGTGCCCCAAGAAGTCATTCAGAATGAAAAAGCAGAAAGCATACAGGAGTACTGCAACGTGTACATCAAAGCGAAAACTGCATAGCAGCATGTGAGAAAAACTTTCAAGACGTTAGAATGAAAAAGGATACGGCAGCTGGATCTTGTGGAGGTTGATGAAGCACTTCTCGAATGGAAGCAACAGCTCCGGCGTGTAGGAAACCGGCGCGCTGACGCCCGTGTTGAGGATGGGCCAGCCCATCGAATGCAGAACTTTGTTGAACTCCCTGCGTGCAACGAGAATCACCATTAAAATCAACTTGACGGAACTTGGAGAAGCAAAAGACATACCGTATTTACTCGATTGTAACGGACCTGCGATTGTAAGCGAGGGTGATCTTTCATTGCGTCACATGAAGAAAAAATAGATAAACCGCGAGAGTAACGCGAGGGGGGCGACTTTTTGTTGCTCAGCCAAAAAAAAAAAGAAGAAAACAGCTAAATTAATGCGAGACCTCTGGATGCATGAAAAAGTCGTAGTTTCCCCCAAGAGGCGAAGCATCAATTGCGATAGCAAATTAGTACAGAGCTATACGGAGTAAGGACAGTAGTTTTATCGCTGTATAAACTTGGACACATTCGCTTACTAACTGATCAACAAGCATGGTGTCAGCCGCACAAGCAAATATGAATAGATCACACTCGATGACCGCGCACAATCGCTGTCAAAACACTAGCGTGAGCAAGCGCGCCAGCAGCAGTGAGCGAAGGTTCGTGCGGTCTATCGCTTGAACAGAAACTGAGCGGCGAAAGCACAGTGCGTACAAAGGTAAGAGCCATGTGGAGATCGCTTTCAAGATACAATGTGCACGCCAGCCCGCAGCCGTGCAAAGTGCAAGTTGCAGTAGAGTAGAAGCCGCACCCCCTCTCTCCTTGCGCTGCCTTCTTGCTTTCCTCCTTTCACGTGGGAGATTGAGTTGCCATTTTCCCTTGCGCCCGGTGGCGAGATACGCATTTGGTGCCACAGCTAAACGTTGCCTCCCCTCCCTCCCTCCCATTCCCCCATCGCATTTCGCACAATGGAGACGTCGTGTTTGCTCTCCGCTGTGCGTTCGCTTTCCGTGAAAGCGTGCGTCCGTCGCACGCTTTCACATGCACATTTCACTTGTTGATTAGAATTGGGTGCATCATTGCACTTTTTAGACAACTTGAATTTTGGTATTTGATTGTAACATGAGGATCGATTCAGGTAGCAAAAACCTGGAAAAAAACTCGCGTTACAATCGAGTAAATACGGTAGCTAGCAATCAACAGGGAGACGATGCAACCACAGGAACAAAGAAAGAAAGGAAGGCCTGAATCACATGGCCGTGTCATTCCTTTCTTCTTTGTGAACTGGCACTGAACACCCCAAATCGTCGCCATCGCAAGCTGATACAAACAGGTGTTTTAGGATTTGCTCCAGACCTGCTCCAGACTTGGCGCTCTAAATTCAATGCAGCGGAATGGACTCTGCTATTCCTGTGCATTTAGGCTTGAGTACAGAATGTTCTACTTGTATATGGAGAAGCAGGGGTGTTGCAGTACACCAGACGCATAGCCTCCGAGATCATGGCAGACCATGCTTTAGCAAAACTGATGTAACATGACCGTACTAATCAATCAACCAATGAATAAAGATTACCTCTATTTATAAACTCATGAAATACAGTGGAATCTCGTTGTTACAATTTTGCATAACACATTTTTCAGGATAATACGTTTCTTTTTCCTTTCACAATAATACAATTTGGTTGGATAATACGTTCGATGATACGCTTTTTTTTCCAGTTCCCGTGAAGATCGTATTAACGAGATTCCACTGTACGTACAAAATACCTGGACCAATAGCCTATGTGGCTAGTCCAATGCATAAAATCACACTTTGGTCCACCATGCACATATTTGGTCAACAAGGACGTCATTCAAATGAACAAGCATTCATTAACGAAGGGTTATCATATTTGATAAAACACCATGTGCTTTAAAACATTTTTAATCAGTCTGTCTGCACTAAGATGATCAGTTGGTGAGTCCAGTGGTGAAAGCAAACAATCTGGCCAAACCATATAACAGAGGGCCACTCACTTTTCAAACTTATCCCTGAGAATTTGATGCCAGTAGAGGATGGTTTCCCGTAGAAAGTCGACGAGGTGTACGCAGGCCGAACCGCGCACTCTCTGCCATACTTGCAGCAGGAAGGAGAGGTGTGACACGGCTTGTTCGTCTTGGCCCTGACTCATCGCTTCCTCGATTGACTCGCTGCACCCAAACGAAGGTAAAACCTTTATTAACATCGAAAGGACGTTAAAAACTGTGGGCAGAAAGTCCACAACATGGCTTGACTGAGGTCTAAGATCACCAACAAACACTCAGCTTTTAGAGCACGAAATTAACGACTACAGGCAGATGCAAAATGTCATACCAGATATGACAGGTCATATAATTTTTGCGTGTTTGTGCACAATCAAAATAATAAAATCACACCTATACACAATAACACAGATTAAGTTAAAATAGCCGATTTAACATACTAAACTACACAGTGGGTTGTGTGGGATGCATATTATGAGGCGTGCTGCAGTGGAGGGAGCTCCGAATTAATTTTGACCTCCTGCGGTTCTTAAACTTGCATTTAAATTATTAAAGTAGATGAGCACTTTTGCATTTCGCTCCCATTAAAATGCGGCCTGTAACATAACTCGCGACCGCATGCTTAGCAGCAGAATGCCACAGCCACAATGACAATGATATAACACAATGACAATGACATGACACAATGACAATGATACACAATCTCAAAAGTGAACTACGCTTGCAGATAGACAGCATTCACAAATGTGAACACCGTTTATTTATATTTCTGCTCACAAAAGCACACGCACATTTAAACGTACACCTCAGGTATCAACACTTATTTCTTTTATATAACGCATGTGTTAATATAGTGCTTACAAGAAGATTGGAGAAGGGAATGTGATGCTGCACACTGCATCACAGAACACATTACATTCAGAAACATCTTTATTCTCACAGAATATGTTCTCTGTGCACTAATAATGCAGACATGTATGCACCAAGCATCGAAGTACAGTAATGTAACTTTCTTGCTCACCCCAGTGCAAGCATGTCATAGTAGCAATGCCTGATCGTATATTTCCTGAACAATCTGCAAAACAAGTTGCACAGGCAATGCATTCCACCTGGTAGCAAGTGACCGTAGCCCAGCTGGATGGGAGCGGCATGCAAAAGTGCTCCCATATTCTTATTTAGGCACTTGTTCAAGAACTCCAGTCGGTCATAATTAATCCCGAGCTCTTCCAACTACAGCATGCCTCATAATGCACATCCTGCACACCCCACTGTGTACTTCTGGGATGTTAAACTCGGAAATTTACTGGTGTTAGCATTAGGAGTGTCAAAGTAGAAAAAAGTTTGTGTGTGTGTGAAATGTGAAAAACTGGCCACATGGTAGAGGTTGGGAGGGGATAGGAGGGCTTAGATGAGCGTGCGTGCTTCTGTGTATTGTGCAAATGGCGGGGGCCTGCTCCGGACCACCGTCAGGATCGCACTTCACTTCTCGAAGAGGCAGGACGTGTGTCAAGTGCGCTCCTGAACAACACTTTGCAATGTTGTGAACGCGGTTTAAATCATGGATCCGGGACCTCAAAGAAGTGAGCCGTAATGCTAATGCATTTATCTAGCATTTACTGCTAAGTCACCATGGAATTTTAATTTAATCTGTGTTATTGTGTATAGGTGCGATTTTATCATATTGAAGCAAATTGGAATTGTCTGCCGCATGCTGTAAAGTTAAAGCTGGCCCTTTCACTGGTTAGACAGGAGCGTCAGTGATTCCCTCTTGTTGCACCTCTATCTGCTCATGGCTCATACTTGTTTGATATTAATAACTTTATTTTTTTCCCCTGTCCTTGGAGTCTTTCGAAACTTCTCTAAACACACTAACGCATGGGCGAAGTTCTGGTCTGAAATATCTTTTAAGTAAATATAGGAACGTGTACCAATTCACATATCATAAATATATTCCAATATTCTCTCGCTACAAGGCGATCCCAGTAGCCAGAGGATTCACCCATCCGCTCAATCGAATTTCGAAATAAAACCCGCCTAACGAATGTTTCGAGCAGAACACGAACCGTGATGTGACGTGAGCAGCGAGGTCTGCGAATACGCATTTTGTTCTTTTGAACACATTACAATAACACGGGTTACGGCAACCGGACTCGCGCGTCCATTCGCTCTGTCTGTCGAGACCGGTTGCGTCGTGCGAGACCGACGAGAAACAGAATAGCCGCCGTTGGTCGCGCACGCGAGCTCACCTGGTTTCCTCGATCTTGGCTATCCACTGCAGGTACTGCTTTAACCGCAGCAGCTTCTGGATGTCGGTGAGGGAGCTCTCGAACTCCTTCTTGACCAGGCTGGCATTGTCCAGGTGCGCCGACACGTCGTTCAAGATCTTGCCGTGCACGCCTTCGAGTATCTGCATCTTCTCCAGGGACTCTCGCGCGAAGCCGAGCAATCCCTTCAACTGGTCCGGATCGCCACCGCCTTTCGACGCCTTGAGCTTTCGTTTCGTTTAAGGGAAACGGAAAGAGACAAGAGCGCAACACGTGAGTTGCCGAAACGGCAACAGATTGTCCGACAGATCGCTCTCGCGGATACCGCGAAAAAAGAAAGATTAACAAAACGCTGCTGTGGTACTTACTCTCTGCTCGATCTCTTGCTTCCTAACCATCAGCGAAGCGTGATAATTCTTCGCCTTGCGCAGGTTTTTCACATCGTTCCCGAATTCGCGATTTAGGTCGTCCGCGACGTTTCGTTCCATTGTGGTTTTGATTCCTTCCAGTCCGTCTTTTCTCTTTCTTTCTCTCTGCGAGGTTTCGATCGACAAAATCGTGTTACAAGCTGGCGTTTCGTCCCAGCTAGCGCTAGGGAGCCGCCATGTTTAAAGAGAAGGCGCGCTGATTTGGCCACCGGCCTTTCGTCTAGTTGATTGACAGTTTCGTAGCTCAAAAACTATCTGTTTACAATAAAGCTCTCGAGAAAGCGCATTTCTTATTCGTTATTGCTGGAAATGTTGGTTGTTCCAGCGTTTGCGTTATTCATCTGAGTATCTGTTTGTATTACCAGGCTTATTTATTGCGCTAACGGGTCGGCGGCTTTGCAGTTTACTTCCGAGGTTCCATAGGTGTGCGCTTTCGCACACTTTGCGCTGAACGTGTGGCGGTGACGTTGAGCGGTGTTGTCCGAGCAAGTATTTTGCTTTTATTTTTGAAAGAAACTAGGAAAGCACGTTTTCATCTGGACGGCAGTACTGTAAGTTTGCCAGCGTCGCCCGCATTTGCGCGAAATGCCATCACTACTTTGCTTGGAGCGCGCTTTGCTCGCTTATTTATTATTCCTCGCGGGTTATGCGCGCGGCAGCTGTGCGTTGTCACGTTAACGCGTCCCTTGGGCCAATATGGCTGGGATCGTAACGCGAGTTATGACTTTGGACGCTGCTGCACCGCTGTCAAAACGGTTGCTACGATCTTGCCCTCCGACATACAGCTTGTCAGCTCGCGTGAACCGTCCGTGCTTGCAATAAAACAGCCGTACTTCTTATTTTGCTGCGCGAGACATATATAGTACGTCCGTTACAAGTTGGCATATCCGCCGTCCCGGGAGTTCGGTGTATTTTCGCGGGTTGCAAATCGGTTGGATGAGAGTGACGAAACTTTGGCGGCGTCGGCGCGCTGTTGCTAATCGCTCGCATCCCGCGCAATGTCATCGTGCCAAGATTCGCTTGGCAACGATGTCGTGAACGGCGTATACTGCGGGAGTCCTTCTAGCCGCGGAAATTATACCTATCACTGGGTCGAGCTCTAAACATCGCTGTCTCGCGTGTGTTTTCTTTTTTCCTGGCTTACGTCCTGCAGGTTTTGCTTTCGCATTGGCGCGCGTTTGTTTTTCTTTGAACTTTCGCTCTCTTCTTGACGTTTTGCTTTTGTTTCGCTTTCCACCTAGGTAAACAACAGCGGTCATCCGATCAGCCATGGCTTTATCTTTACGGGCCTTCTCTTTATAAAGCTGTGTGCGCGGTTTTCGAGTGTTTACGTGTGAAAAAAGACAGAAAAGTACGTGGCCCCCCCTCCTGTGCTGTGGTAGGTGGACAGTGTTTGCCCGAGATGTCGGCGATCGTGGATCAAACGCCCAACACGGCCAAGTCTGTGATTGATCTCTTCGCGCCAAACCATGTTCCGGTGACGGGTGAAGACAAGATAGACTGCGACGGACTCAACGAAAAGGTAAGTTCACTTTCTGTCCTTTCTTTTAACCCCTTTGATTAAAACTGTTCGCGCTTTAGTGACGTTCGTGATAAGAGACTCGCTTGGTAACTGTGACTGGCTCTTTTAGTGCGCGAACAGCGTAACCTTCGCTTTCTAAACTAAGAAAGTAATAATTTTAAAGAAGGGCTGATTGGCACCAAAGATACATTTTTCGCTGTGACAGTGCGCGAAATCGTAGTAATTGTTTTCTGTACCGATAACGAAATATTTTGCAAAGGTTTCACGCTATACTAGCTGCACACTTTGTTTTCGCCATTTGGAAACGAGATTGGTGTTCTAAAATTTAATGGCTGTTTCACCACTCGACTGAGTGCATCTATTTCTCTTCTTATTATTACTGTTGTTATTATTTTTATTTTAAATTAGTGGTTATATTGCAAACTTTTGCATGCATTGCACCATCACATTCAAATTGATGTTACCTGTTTCGATATTGAGTTTCGTATGTATCTACGCGATCCTCTTGCCTGTCTATCATGCGCAATGATAATTAATGATAAAGCGGTTTTTCATTGGCCAATAAAAGGGATCCTTGTTTGCGACTAATCAGCATCAATTGCATTGTACGTGACACATGGGTTTTGCCCACTGCCTGGTTTAGTACACGCCAACCACAAACCCTAAGTATCGTCAAAACAACAGCACCATACTACGTACTCCTTCAATGTCTACTGTGATCATGTTGTCATGCGATCATGACTAAGAATATGTCAGAGAAGTAAACAGATTCTAATTGAAAAGCCATAAATTGACCTTGTTGCCATCATAGTTTGTCTCTGTTCAGGAGGGACAAGATGAGTTTCCCCATTATATCTCAAAGTGACCATGATCTTGTTTACATAGTCTTTCACTGCTTTGAAGAAATAGGATTGATTTCTTTGTTGCATTTATATTTTTGAAGAGAGAGGGACTTAGGTGTATTGTTCTTCCAGAAAATGACTAAATCGCCTCATTGATATGCATGGCGTAGTCATTTCGAAATGTACAGCGCTACTTCAAGCTTTGCTTGAACTTGTACTCCAGTTACATGGTCACTGTCAAATGTACCTGAGTTGATGTGAATGAAAGTCGTTGCAAATTGGGTGCTGGTCGCAGTCATTTTTCAAGCACGCATGGCTTTACTTGTATTCTCATTAAAGTTTCAGGCTTAATTGTGCTCTAGAAGTTCAATTGAAGGCCCTGATTTTGTAGCTATACTCTTCGAACCTTTGTCATTGGCTTGCATGCTGGTGCATCTTATTGTTACCGGTACTGGCCTCTTGGTGTTACGGGTGCTAAGAATATAATTTAAGGAATAGGATGGGGGTGTGGTGAATAGTAAATTTCAAAACTGAATAGAATACAAATCAAGTAGTGCCAAAAACGAATGGAATCAAATATAGAGTACTTTACTTTTCGAATAATGATCAGTAGTCTTCACTATGAATATAAGTGATCTTTGCTTCCTAGTACCTTCACATCATTAGCATGTTTATGTCGCTTTATTGCACATTGTTAAGTTTTGTGTATTAGAAGTGCAAATGTTAAATTAGGAGCAAATAAAAAGTTTGTTCGCAACTCGGGATTCATTGGTGCATGCAAATTATTGTGCTTTAGCTGGAAAAATCAGGCTCCTTGTGATGTAGCTTGTGCCACTACTATAATTTCTCATGTTTCAGGAATAATATAATAATTTTTATGGGGTCTTACGTGCCAAAACCACGATCTGATGCTGAGGCAGCCCGTAGTGGGGGACTTCAGAATAATTTGCACAACCTGGCATTCTTTAATGTGCACCTAAATCTAAGTACACGGGTGTTCTCGCATTTCGCCCCCATCGAAATGCGGCCGCTGGGGCCGGCATTTGATCCCGTGACCTCGTGATTAGCAGCCCAGCACTATAGCCACTAAGCAGTCACACTGGGTCTCATGTTTTATGTTGACTGTGGCCTCTTGGATGAAATTTATCCCACTTTTCACCAATTTCTTTTTGCTTGACAGCACAGATTTGGCGATTTGAAAACTGTTTGAGAAATATTCGTGTTCATGAATAGTGACTGTTAAGATTTGAAGATCGAATTGAATTGGGCAATATTCGATTCGTTATTAGAAAGTTTGGATATACGTATTTGAACATCCCCAGAAAAGGATTATTATGCGGTATGGCCACAGATCAATTGCAGTGATGATTCACACTGTTTATATGACAGGTGTATTGCACGGTTACTCTAGCATGGTATAGAATGTTTTCTGATTATGTCATACGCTGAACGGCACTCGTTAGACTAAAATTAGCATATCAATCTAGCTTGTCAATGTCTAGCACATGCGTCGTACAACTTTACGTAGTGTGCAGCTTTTGCTGTCATCTCCTGGCATTCAGTAATGTCACACTGCCTTCTTGATAAGGTTAGTCTGTTTATAACATGACAGTAGCATCCAGATATGTTATGGGTGATCGATAAAGTGAAACAGATTGCATTGTTTATTGTGTTTGTCACTTCGAGAGTAGCATGTACTGTGTTGTGCCAGTGTACTTGGGCTTCAGCAACTTGGTGCCTTGCTCGTTGTCGCAGATGCTGCCGGGAGTAAGTGTTTTTGAAAACGTTATTCCTCTGTCATTATGCATGAGCAATTTGAGCAGTGTGTTGGGCTACCCGCTCTGGCAGCTTAGGGGCTATGGCATTGCGCTTCTAAGGATGAGGTCGCAGGTTTGATTCCCGGCCACAGTGGCCACATTTCGACAAGGACAAAATGCAAAATTGCTTGTGTACGTAGATTTAGGTGCACACCAAGGAACCCCAAGTGGTAAAAATGAATCCATAGTCCCCCACTATGGCGTGTCTCATAATCGTATTCTGGTTTTGGCATGTAATACTCCAGAAATTTTTTTTTGAGGGTTAGACAAGAAAAGTTCTGGGGTTTTACGTGCCAAAACCATGATCTGATTATGAGGTACGCTTAGTGTGTCGGGCATCAGTCATTAACAAAGAGATCCATGTGAATTACAAGGTCTCTTCTTGCCTGCCTCGAATGCTCGTGAACACTTCTGCTTCCTTTCATTGATAGGTTAAAGGGCCATTAAATAGGAATATTAACCCGGATTGGTACATTACACATATGTAATACGAGAAACATCAGTCTTACTATGAGAGGATTCCTCATACACCAGAAAGGACACACAAATGAAAAACTGGCTTGAAATTCCTGTACTACCTGCTTGTGACATCATGAAATTTGAACTGCATCTTCTCTGTACTAGATAATGGTTAATCGATATGCATAATGTTTACGTTTCATTCTGTCAGAACCTAAGCTCAGCTTAGTTTTAAAAAGATATCTTCTGAACAAAAGTGGCCCAGACATGTGAAAATACTTTGAAATCTATGACGTACTAACATACCAGTAGCTGTGGTTTAGGTACAGAAGTCACATAAAGAAAATGTTCCATTCACTCTCGCTGATTATAATTAACCTTTTTCTAACACAAATGCAAATTGAGTCTTGAATAAAGTACTTCAATAACTTAAATAGCCAAGAACATTTCTTGGCAAAGCCTTACAACCCCACATTTGGTTCAAAGCTGTACGGTCAACTCACGAGCTCATTTCGTCATGATTTTTGCATGTTAACAGTTCTTATGAGGAGAGAAGACAGTCTGACTCATAGCATGAGGTGCAAAACAGCAGAACACACTGTAAAGAGGTAGGATAACTCAGTAGAATTAATTAAGCTTGGGTAATTCAGGTCTGGTTAACTACAAGAAAACTAGAAGCTTTCATTCACGAATTTCAGTTTTTGAATTCTCAGGGCATATAAATGTAGCTGAAGACAACAGATTAGATTACATTTATAATGCACGAAGCCAGAGCATGCCTTGCAGTTGAGATTGACGCCATTGTGTCTTGTTGATGGGTTCCAATCTGAGACATTGCCGCTGACAAAGTCACTACTAATACAGCTGTGTAGTAGATATAAACCTGTAAAGCTGTTCTGGTTGTACGCCTGTTTGTTTTACAGGCCGTAACTCTGTTTTGGAGTGTATCTACTTAATTCAACTTTGAATATAATTCGGACTACTAAACAGTTTATTCCGTGGTTCCTGGGCATTTGTGATAAAGTACCACATCAGGCACGGACACAACAGAAAGAACTTGTGATGTAGTGACCTTTCTTCTATCCTTGTGTCACGCCTGTTTTGAAACTTTCCTCGAGAATTGTGTCGATTATGCCTGACGTGATAGCTGCTTAAAGGCTGCAGCGTTGCGCGGCTGAGCCTGAGGTTGCAGGTTTGATCGTGGTGTTGGTGGCTGCATATCGATGAGGGCGGAATGCGAAAGCGCTTGTGTACTTTAGTGATACTCTGTTTCAGTAGTTCCTCACAGCAGATCCAAAGCTAGGAGGCCTGCTAGCGCGAATTCTTGCACAGTGAGATGTAGTGGAATAGTTTAGAACCTGTTGCTTGACCAAATGGCCTTGATGCGTAGCTGCGGTTCTTTGTGCGATTTTGCTTTGCTTTTAAATAAATTAAACACTATGATACTGAAAACAGAGTTCTCCACTTGTTCGAGCAAAGAACAACAGAAATCAGTGCAACGCAGACATAATTTGCATTAAAAATTGCAAACATTGAATTGCTTTGACACTGGCTAAGTTCACGCATGTAGTTGTACAGCCACAGCGCCAAGCATGGTGTCATATTCACTGTGCGGTATCATTCCAAGCTGCACTTTTATGCGAGAGGAATGAAGCAGATGGTGTCTAACGTGTGTGGAACGGTTCGGCAGGAGTGCAGGTAGAGGTGCAAGCCCGAACTCTGTAATTAAGAGAACGGCTGCGCTTACAAATCAGCAAGCCCACCCTTTACAAGTGGATGTTACAGCAAGGGATCGAGAGATGGCGCCATCATTCGTGCATTGTTACACGCTGGCCAAGCATTTCTTCCGAATGCTTCACTTCCTCTGTCTCTGCAACTCTCCATCTCTTGTGTATCCAGAATTAAAAGGCTCTAATATCTTAAACACGCACGCCTTATTGGTATTCGGAGTGAATTTTCTACCCCTGCTATCACAATAGCTTATCTTGCTGCGGAGTTACACAGTGTTCATAGATGCTGCCGTCACTGCTAGCAGACAAGGCATGGAACCAAAGCTTTAAAATGTGTTGGCCCTCCCAGTAGGCCGAGGAAGCCCGTAGAACAGTGCTTAGAGGAACTATTGAAACAGAGTTTAGGTGCACGTTAAAAAGAAACCCCCGGATGGTCAAAATTAATCCGTAGTCACCCATTATGGCCTGCCACATGATCAGATTGTGATTTTGGCACCTTAAAACCCGAGAACTTAATTGAATAAATTTTTTTTAGCAGTGTCAGTTTTAAAAAAGAAGGGAAGACTGTTCAACTTATAAGCATTTGTGGATGTCCCAGAACTGGAAAACCGGTGTAAAATCTTCGAATAATTGGGGAATTATTCAAAGTATGAACCGTGGCATGTTAAAGGACTACACGCCATGATGGCTCAATGGACTATGACATTATGCTGCAGAGCGCAACCGACAGTGGCCACATTCTAATGGGCGTCGGGTGCAAAAGTACCCATGTACTGTGCCTTAGGTGCACAATAAGGAACCCCAGGTCGTCAAAGTTAATCTGGAGTCCTGCACTCTGGCGTTGCTTGTAGCCCACTCAGCAGCTTCAAGACATGAAACCCCACAATAAATTTTTTTCATAACACTAAATGACCTAGCAAAATAGAAGATTATTCAAACACTGTCAGCTCTCCTTTCACAACAACAAAAAAAAAGGTCGTCTATGGATTATGTTTCTGGTATTTCAGTTTTAAGTAAATTTATTTCAAGATTGATTGTTCTGAGGACCGAGGAGTTGAAAGCGCGCATTTCTTCTGCAGACTGTCCTCGTGAGTCCATCTGAAGAGCAGTACGACGCTCTGCAGAGGCAGCTGTCGCAGCGGTTACGAAAAGGACACGGCGAAGTCATCTACGAGATAGGGACTGGAGGTGAGAATACTGAAAGATTAAAGCCAGTTAGTGAAAAAGTAGCAACACTAGAAGCGACAAAAATAAAACAAAACGCACACTGCATTATCTCACGCTGTTTTGTTCAGGTTTTGTTGCTTCAAGTGCTGTTTTTTTTTTTATCTGGCCTTAATGCTGTACTACTTTCTGGTAACCTGTATAAATCACCTGCATTTTGACATTGCATCTTATTAGTTGGAAGCAAACGCACGTTTGTGTCTCTGTCGTCCTGTTGTTTCCACTTTGCACTATACAACCTTGTAACATAATAGAATACCAATCTGACTTCCTTCTGTATGCAGGTACTTTCAAATCATTGTTCATGAGATGTTGCCAGCCGCTGTGCTGAGAGGCGTCAGGTTCTGCAATGTGTGTTTTGTGTACATTTCCTTATTGGTTGATTTATGCAAAAACGGGATGAATTAGTGTTGTTGCATTAAAAGAAATCCAAACAAAACAAAGAATTCACAGGAAGATGAAGACAGCGGTATCAACAGTTCGTGAATAAGAGAATTCTCAGTCGGAGCCCGCATATTGACAACAGGATTTGTTTTTGTCGGGGTAATGTAGACAGGTTGAAAACACCTGATGTTGTGACGAAGACAAGTTTCCTTGTCGAAAAGTTGATTCTGGACTGAAAATTTGCTTGTTTGGTCACTGGCTATCATAATTGCATCAAAGAAAGCACAGGACAGATGTGTGCGTATGTATCTCGTGTCATTACATGATGTCCACTGCTCTGATTTCTGCACGATGAGGGATTTCTGTAAGATGGACGATAGAATGAAGTACAAGAAAGGTGTATTAGACAAGAGTAGTTGTCTGTTTGGCGGCGAAAAGCAGTGGATTCACGTTTCATTTTCGGCAGTGAAGTGCCAACACTGTACGAACAGAAAGATGATATGGAAACGTAAGGTGTTTTATAATGAGGTGTTAGTAATATTTAATTCTTGGCACTAGCGGTCAGATACTAATAATACACTCGACTGGTTCCTGCAATGCTGGGAGATGTATTGCACCGATGCTGAGGCCATTGGTGCCAAAAAATTGCATGCCCGAACCGAATGTTCAGCTGCTTTTAGAGCAGCCTGAGGAGCCGCGTGATCGCAATTCTGTCGGATTCGGATCTCGCTCTTGCTCCCAGCTCAAAGGTGACGAGCGCCTCCGGAGTACTCTGAGCTGAAGTATGGCACTCTGTATGAACCAGTTGAATGTGTTCAGAGCACTTGATTGCGACCAGCCAACGTCCCACGCGAGTGCGCTTGAAAGTGACCAGTCGAATCTACCATAAGTGTCTGTCCTGCGCTGCACGTGTTTGTTACAGGTCAAGGCGATGCTGGGCTCACAGCTGAGGAGATGGATGCCTCAGTGGCAACGTTACAAAGTATGGCGTCAACACTGGAGTGCGACTGCATGCGACTGCGAGAGCGAAAAACTGCTGACGGGCTGATTGCCGAGTACCTGGTTCGGCGACGGGCCAAGGAAAATGACTTTGTGGAAGTCAGGTCAGAGTCGAGCACACTTACCAATTAAATTCCTTTATCTGACAACAATGATACGACGTCATAAGCACAGACAGAAAGTCGCAAATGATGTGGCTCGACGGAGGTCTGTGCTTCTTGACATGGCTCCATCAAAATCCGGCTGCGGAGGCCGCATTTCGATGGAGGCGAAATGCAAAAACACCCGTGTGCTTGCGTTGTAGTGCACGTTAAAGAACCTCAGGTGGTCAAAATTAATCCGGAGCCCTTCACTACGGCGTGCCTCATAATTATCAGAACTGGTTTTGGCACGTAAAACCCCTGAATCAATCAATCAAATCAATCCATATCGGCTCAAACCTATTTGAAAGACCACACCTAGCTGTTGTCTGTCTCAAACTAGGGGCAGCCTATATGGGATGTCCAACTTCAGCCCAACATTGGTGTGCAGGTCATTTGTGAACTGCGGCTCATGTTTACTGTGTTTATGTTTGTAGTACAATAAAGCCTCATTAATTCAGAAAATCTGATAATTAGGACTTGCCCTCTGGTCTCGGCAAGTGTGTCCATTATTTAATGGCACTAAGCTCTCGTTAATTCAGAGATATTGCAACCCTTGGAGCGCACCGAGCGTGGAGCGCCGTAAATCTGCAATGCAAAAGGCAGTAGCGGTAATGGTGTCCAACCGTAAACAAAGCGGTGGAGTCCTTGCGGGACCCTGCGAGGAACCATACAGGGCTGACAGTAGTGCCTTGTGCCTTTACAATTGTTGCTTTCACCGCTTTGCATGACACTGCATACAGCATTAGCCACGTGCCTACAGAACAGCGTAGATGACCATCCGTGATCGCGTCAATAGCAACCACAGATTCATCTGTAGGGGTTATGGCAAGCACTGGTTTCGTTGTTCAGTGCGAGGTGTGCGTGATGTCACAGATGTAGTGGAAGTCGTCAACGGTGAAAACCGAGTCTGCTGTGGGTCACGCCGGCTCACTGGGGACAAAATAATCGCCATGTGCACACCGTAACACGCCTACTGAGATGAACACACACCTCTCGTGCTACAGCCGCGCTGAAAGGCAAGACCCGAGGTCCTCGCCGCCGCGAGCGCTTATCATTCATGAGAGATTGCATCTTCCAGATCTATTTTGTGTAAAATAGAGACGAATGTTTTAGATTTTTTAGTTAAATAAAGACATGTTATTAAGCATTTGTTAATCGTTTCTTGAGACATTTCATAATGACATTTGGTTCATTTGGCCCCTTCACTACACAGAGCTCATGTGGCAGGGGCCAAAGTGACCGAATGTAAAGAGGAGATCAGCAATCTTCAAGTTGTAGCAGACGTAAAATATCCTGGTGATACCGTGTCACTACATGTGATGTGTGACTTTGATGCCAACGACTTGTGCTCCAGGGTGGCCGTGGTGGGCAATGTCGACGCTGGCAAGAGCACGCTGCTGGGCGTGCTCACCCACGGCGAGCTGGACAACGGCCGCGGCTTGGCTCGGCAGCGGCTGTTTCGGCACAAGCACGAGGCCGAGTCCGGCCGCACCTCGTCCGTGGGCAACGACATATTGGGTTTCGACTCGCGGGGCAATGTGGTGAACCAGCCGGACCCGCACGGGGGCCAACTCGACTGGATGCGCATCTGTGAGCAGTCCTCGAAGGTGGGTTTAGCTGTGGTGATCTTGAGCAGATGCGATACAGCCAAACCTCGTCGTCCGCTAGAATACCTCCGCTATATTCAATATTCATTATAAGCATATACTGTTTGCTTGTTTTTTCACATTGTTGCAGGTGATCACGTTCATCGATCTGGCAGGCCACGAGCGCTACCTGAAGACCACCATCTTTGGCATGACAGGGCATGCCCCCGACTTCACCATGCTCATGGTGAGAGCAGCTGTTGTTGCTCTGTGGCTTAGCAAACCGAAGCGCCGATCATCATGATCACGTGGGTAGTGTGGCACCCCCTGTGTGCGGGGTGAGTACTCGCGTGTCACGCAGCAAAACAAGAACAGTTGTGCTGGGAGAGATTCGAATCACAAATCCGATGCACTCGATATTCAGAGCCGTGCTATTTTGTATACTAACGTTGTGAAGTGGGTTGCTCAAGGACGTACTTTGCTGCGAATTAGGACACACATAAAAGTTGCAACAACATGTCGCGCAAGATGCATTGAATTCTGTGTGCCGTCCGTGCGTTGTGTGCTTTCTTCCTTTTGTGTGTGTCTTAATTCGCGGCAAAGTATGCCCTTCAGCAAAAACGCCCGTGTGCCGTGCATTGAGTGCACGTTAAGCACGTTGCCCCAGGTGGTCAAAATTATTCCGGAGTCCCTCGCTACGGCATGCCTCATAATCAAATTGTGGTTTTAGCGCATAATCCCCAGAGTTTAATTTTAACTCTTTCCCTACCATGGGAAAAGAGGTGTCTTTTGTAGGTTACACCAGATATCTTTTTTCTGAAGGAACTACCGCACTCAATATTTTATGTAATACATAAAGAAAAAGCGGAATGAATGCACTTTTCTCCCATAAACATTTTAATAACAAGGTGTAGGTATGTCATAAAAAAGGTATAAATTGCCAAAATCAAGATTGTGGGATAAAATTGAACAAAGTTTGTAAAGGCGCTCTTGTATCTACTAAGAAAAAAAATGTTGCGAAAATTATGAGATAAACAAAATGTATTGCCGTCTAATAGGCACTATCTCAAAAAAAATCTAAATTTTTTATTCAACAGTTGTTCCGCTACAAAAATTTAACTGCAAGCACTACAGTTGGTCATGCCGGGCTGCGGCCGCTGATGTTCTGGGCTGGTTTGCGTCGTCGTTGCTCTCAGAGTCAAAGTCTATAGGATAAAGCAGCATCCTCAGACTCGCTGCTGCACAATCCATCGATAAAATCCGCCGCAGAAACATCTGAATCACAAGATCTGAGATCTTTGAAGTGCGCGCCACCACTCTTGGAGGCAGCCATTTTTGCTTTCTACTTTGACAATCGCGAAACTTAGGAGCGTGTTCAAAAATTACCGCCTAGCTGGGACAAAAGCAAACTGATTTGAAAACAAATATATAGTTCTCCTCCTTCACATCCGATGGTGCTGTGTGTCCGTGAGCGGTGCAGAAGGTCTCGTAAGTGGCGTCAAGGGGGGGAGCCTCCACTGGCGTCAAGGGGGAGCCTCCGAGGCCGGTCTTCACACCTCCCCGTTCTAGCCACCCTAGTGGCGTTTCAAACCATCGATAGCGGGCGGCCATTTTTGCTTTCTGCTTTGACGATTGTAAAACTTCGGAGCGTGTTAAAAAATCACCGCCTCGCGGGAGAAAAGTAAACGTGAGTGCACTTTTCATCAGCATCGTTAGGGCACTATCGATGGCTTGAAACGCCGCTTTCGAGACCTTCTGCGCCGCTCACAGACACACTGCGCCATTGGACGGGAAGGAGGAGAACTATAGTTTTGTTTTCTAAGGAGTTCGCTTTTTTCCTGCCAGGCGGTAATTTTTGAACGCTCTCCAAAGTTTCACGATCGTCAAAGTAGAAAGCAAAAATGGCCGCCTCCAAGAGTGGTGGCGTGTGCGCATCAAAAGATCTCAGATTTTGTGATTCCGCTGCGTCTGCGGCGGATTTTATTGATGGATTGGCCAGCAGCGAGTCTGAGGATGCTGCTTTTTCATCGGACTTTTGACTCTAAGAGCAACGACGACGCAAACCAGCCCAGAACATCGGCGGCCGCGGCCCGGCACGCCCAACTGTAGTGCTTGCAGTTAAATTTTTGTAGCAGAATAACTGTTGAATGAAAAACGTAGATTTTTTCGGAGATGGTGCCTATTCGACGGCAATACATTTTGTATACCTCATAATTTTGGTTTCATTTTTTTCTTAGTACATACAAGCGTGTCTTTACAAACTTTGCTCAGTTTTATCCCACAATCTTGATTTTCACAATTTGTACCTTTTTTATGACATATATCTCGTTAATAAAACTTTCATGCGTGAAAAGTGCATTCATTGTGCTTTTTATTTATGTATTACATAAAATACTGAGTGCAATAGTCCCTTCAGAAAAAAAGAAAACTGCGTAACATACAAAGAACACCTGTTTTTCCCACTGTAGTGAAAGAGTTAAAAAAAAAAAAAACAATGTGAACTTGGGACTTTTCAACGTTTCTCACGGCAGTTAAGGGGTTCTAATGCTGCAAACATCTGTTGATTCTTGTCTTGGTTCAGTCAAGTATTTGACATTTGTATAATTGGTCTTGTTCAATTCATCTCATTTGGATCATTTCGATTATTATGTGGGTGGAGTGCAAAGACTTGCAAAAGCTCTCAAAATTGTGTTTAGGGTGTCACTCAAGGAGAACCCCAAGTGGTGAGAATCAATCCAGGGCCTTCCCACTGTGGCATCAAACATAGCCGCAGTGTTGTTTCAGGACTTTAAACCCAACTAACTACCGTATTTATTCCAATATAAGGCGAGGTTTTTTTCCCCAGAATCTTTAGCCTCTAAGTCAACCCCCCCCCCCCGCCATATACGCAAATTTTGCCTTTAGGTGTGGCTTCACGGCAACGTGACTTTCGCCGTATAGTGTGGCTTCACGGCATCACGGCGCGCGCTGCCGTGAAGCCACACTATAAGGCAATATTTTTTTTCTTGGGTCCTTCAACTGGCACCCTCGCCTTGTAGTCGTGACCGCCTAATAACCGAATAAATATGGTAATCAACCAATCAAGCATTTATTTTTAAGATGCCTCAAAGCAGAAAACACCATTTTCTCTTTCTTTTACCTCGTTCAGGTGGGCGCTAATGCAGGTGTGGTTGGCATGACCAAGGAGCACCTGGGCCTGGCTCTAGCGCTGAGTGTTCCTGTGTTTGTCGTGGTCACCAAGATGGACATGTGCCCAGGCAATGTTCTGCAAGACACCATGCGCCTGCTCGTGCGAATTCTCAAGTCGCCGGGTTGCCGCAAGATCCCCGTCGTGGTCCACTCGGCTGACGATGTGGTCGTCTGCGCCACCAATTTTGTCTCTGAAAGGTGTGTTCGGAGGAAGGGTTTCGGGTCGAGCTGAGCCAAGAGCCGTCGTCGGCCCCCTCGCTCTGGGGCATTTGTAGCAGCCGATTTGAAGTAGTGCTGACTCTCCCAAACTTGTCACACAAAAAGGTTACACTTAGCCAACAACACTTATAGTATACTTTAATTTGATATAAAGACCTGGCCCCGTTGATGCTATCACATGATGATGTTACATCATGAAACTGAGAAAAATTTATTGGGTACGCTTATCACAAATGCAAAGATGACACTTAGCAAGCAACAGTTGTAGTATACTTAAATTTGATAATAAGAACTAGCACCATCGACATTGTTGCATAACGTGATGTCATGATGCAGAGAAAAGTTTATTGGTGTCATGTACCAGTAAGGCTAGATACGATGACATAGCTTATAAAAAAAAGATAGTAACATTGCTATGTGCATATTTTCTGCCTGTGCTTGCATGTGGCACTCGCAAGGGTTGCAGAAACAAAGCGAGTTTGTAGATCATAATGTCATGGCTACCACCTGTGTGCATGAACTGAAACTAGTTCATAAAAACAAGTGTCACAATAAATTGCTTGGGGATCTTTGAGGCTTACCAGTACGTTTTCTTGTGTTGACTGGGTTCGGACTGTCATGTAACGCAAAATAATGACAAGTTGGAAATGTCTGTCAGTTTAGAGGTCATGTCCTACTGTCCGTGTCAAAACAAAGAAAAAAGACCCGAACAACCGCTTTTAGAGATGCTGCACCTCAGACGAACGTCTTATCCTGAACAATTTTCTTCTTGGCCAGGATGTTTGTGTGCTGTCAAGTTAAAATTTACCAGCCTTTTGCATGAATCATTATATTTATGCGGCTCTTTCATTTCTTTTCTGTTGAAAAATGTATCAAATCTTGGGAGGTTGGCACAGAAGCCGTCAGTGCTTCCTAAACTGCCTTGAATCTTTGTTGCTTTGTTGCCATTAATTTGCTTGCTGTACTTGCACATACGGTTAAACCTCGATATAACAAACTTAAGTATAACGAAATTCTCTATATAACAAAGTATTTAACGTTTCATAACCTCTTGCCCATAGAACGCCGTGTCGTGTATTTAGAACCTCAATATAATCAAATTTCACTGCCACCGCAAAGAAATACCGAGACAATAAATGCAAACTTCCGCAGACGCACATGGTCAAATGACTGAATTACAAGCGGCTGCTTGTAATTTTGTACTTGTACAAGCGTGTGCAAGTTGGCGTGCGTCTCTATTGTGGCTGCACATGACTGCAAGCGTGGCTGAGTGCACATTAAACTGTGCACCCTGTTTCAGAGGTGATCGGCCGCATGTAGAAAGAGTGCCAAGACGGCGTGGCATCATGTAGTTGTCTTCCCATGTGTTTAGTATTGGAGGTTGCGTAATCTGGTGTTTCAAAGTCCCGTTCAAATGAAAGGCAGACGAAGCATTCGCTCTCTGCTGACGGCGCTTTTCATGATAGCGTGGTCCCAGTATGGGCGACACTATCAGCCGTGGGGGCGGAGTGGACGTGACGCGAAAGTGCGGCTGGCTTCGTTTAATTCGTACCTCCGATGTGAAGATATCGTCGATGTGGCATGAAAAAGTATTATTCGTCGCCGACTCCCAAATTCGACCAGAGGAACTGTTTTCTCATTAAAATTTGCTTTTTCCGATTGCCCAATAATTCAGAAACTTTTGCAGCCTGTTTCCGTGTAAGAAAAATCGATCAGCGACTGTACTTATTTGCATAAAAGGTCGAATTTCAGTACAACGAAATTTCAATATAACGAAGCAAAATGCCGGTTTTACCGACTTCTTTATATCAAGGTTTAACTGTACTTCTATCTGGACCTTTAACCATGGTATCAATCAATGGTATCTGTAACATAGTAGAGTGTTTTAGCATAGGATAAGCCACAGCACAGTTGAACCTTGCTGTAACATAGTTCGTAGAGAGCTCAGACGTGCGCTAGGTGCTGTGCGAAGCAGATGTACCCGAGAAGGCTCTCTTATAAGTCTATATTTGTTACACGCCGATGTCAGCAAGGAAGAGTTTATATTTGCTTCATAATATTCGATAATTCATTATGTCCATATTCGGGGTTTGTATTGCACTGCAAAGTGCACTGGCAAAGTGCCAGGCAGCTAGCTCGTCGTGCTTAGATGTGGCACATTGGCATTTCGGATCACGGGTAAGGCTGTGCTAAAACACTGAATTGACTGATAAAAGGAAGGCTCAGTATGATTACCTTGGCATTATAGTGCACAGCTGTCGGCTCACGAGGATTTTTTAACTGCGGTTCCTGGTTGCGGCGTGCAGGCTGTGCCCCATATTCCAAGTTTCCAACGTGACGGGCGAGAACCTGCTGCTGCTCAAGATGTTCCTGAATCTGCTTTCCACACGCATGCCCAACCTGGACTCTGAGCCGGCGGAGTTTCAAGTAGACGACACCTACTCGGTCCCCGTGAGTGTGCCTTTCACACAATCCTGTCAATTTAGACAACTTGTCTTGCTAGTCACGTTGGGCGAATAATTAAGTTCAGTATGTCAAATTTATGATTATTAACCCTTTGAGGATCATTGCCGTTCATGTGCGGCGACAATAGAACATTTGAAGAAAAAAGTGCACCTTTTCACAATGAAGCATCGCTTAGCATCGCTCTGGAGGTGGTTCAACCTTCCACGACTCCTTTAATCCTTTCTCCATGGCCAAAAAATTCTCACTGTGCTGCCACCCCTCGGATTACACTAGAACTGATTTTTCGCTTCGCTCCACGATGGCTGCTACTGCAGCACATCAGAAGTACTCCCACTTCGCTTGTTTGCTGCATGCTCACAGCTGTGCTTGCACATTTTATAATTGGCATTCTTCATTAATTAATTATGGGATTTTACGTGCCAAAACCACGATCTGATTATGAGGCACGCCGTAGTGAGGGACTCTGAATTAACTTTGACCACCAGGTCGTGGTATAACGTGCCCCAAATGCACGGGACACAAGCGTTTTTGCATTTCGCCCCCATCGAAATGCGGCCGCCGTGACCGGGATTTGATCCCACGACCTTGTGCTCAGCGGTGCAACACCTAAGCCACTAAGCAACCACGGCAGGTAATTGGCATTCTTGCAAGTGTTGTTTCGAGTTAAGGACATTGGCAAAAGTGCATTTCTGCCTCGTTTCTTATCACTTAGTGTTATCGTGAGATGCTTGCCTGCATGGCTCTCCTGTAGGTGTGCGGTTACTTTGTTTACAGCCTAGGCTCCCCGAAGTGACCCTCAAAGGGTTAACGAGCAGTCAAAAATTATGTTGGTCAGTTTCTATGGTGCAGCTCGTTTGCTGGACTAGGCTGGACAATTGATCGCTTGACCTTCTGATTGATTAATTATTTAATAGCAGTTAATTTTTGTATTGTGGTTAATCGGATAAAGTCATATTAGTGAAATCGGGTAAATATCAGTAGCGACATCGCCGGTTCAGTTGTTCAACAGCAAGGTAGGGAATGACAGAATGATCTGGAATGTTTCGTCTATAAGACGGCGCTCGGGTATCTCAGAGGACAAATGCTACCCATGCACACTTAACTACACATTAAGAGAATGGGACAAAGGGACAAGTAAATACCCTGCAAGTGGACTTAAGATTGGTTTTGAGTGAGTTTTATGTTTGATATATGTCTACTCAAGCAAGGCATCACTGACGTGATATCAAAGGCAAATGCTGATTCAAATAACATAGTTTGCTTTTTCTTTAACATGGTGTAGGGTGTACATTTTGTAAAATTATTCGAAAGGTACAAATTGGCTGTCAATGGGTGCTTTGGAATTGCATAAGGTGTACATTTTGTTAAGAGTGTACTCTTAAAAGAAGTTCGCACCCTTTGGGTCTTACCTTGTGCCACAACAATAATCGTAATCTGCCTTGCTTGCATTTCCTTTCTTGAAAACTCTGCGCTCGCTATTTTCCTGTCAAGAATGCAATGTCACGCTGATAACACGCATGCCCTGTGTGACGAGGAAGTACCAGGCTCGCAGCGTTAAAGAAAAAAAACACTGTGGGCAGGAAAGATGACAATTATTGTTGTGGGACAAGATAAGCTCCAAAGGTTGGAAGCTTTTTTTAAGAGTTACTCTGAAGGAATGAATTGGGTGTAAATGGGTGCTTTGGCATTGTGCAAGGTGAATGTTTTGTAAGAGTGCTCTGAAAGGGGCCAATGGGGTATAATGGGTTGCTTTGGTGTTGCATGCAGGGTGTGGGCACAGTGGTGTCAGGCACCACGCTCAAGGGCGTCATTCGGCTGAACGAGGTGCTCCTGCTGGGACCAGACCCGCTGGGTCACTTTCAGCCCGTGGCGGTCAAGTCCATACACCGGAAGCGGATGCCCGTCAAGGAGGTGCACAGTGGCCAGACAGCCTCCTTCGCACTGAAGAAGGTGAGAACAACCTTGTTGTTTTGTTCTGTTTGGGATGACGAGGAAGCAGAAATTCTTTCTAGGCTTACTTACGATGCTTCCATGATGTCTTCAGATGTTAAACAATGCACTGCAGAAGCTTGCTTGCTTCTTTTATTCTTTCACCAGCCCTTGGGTGTTTATCTGCTGTAATGACCCAAGTTAAGCCTCAGCCATTCTGCTGCCACTGCCACAGTAACACATTCCAGAGCGTCACCTCTCCCGCGCGTCTCCAACTACCCCTGCTTTGCACCAGCCGAACCTGTCCTATGCCTGCAAATTTCCTGTGCTCATTACATCTTCTAACACTGGGCCTCTTGGAGTTCTGACAACTGGATGCCAACTAGCTATTTCCGGACCTAATAGGAAATGACGTCTGGTCACGTGGGCTGGGATCGCAAGACAACCCGAAGCTGCTCGAAGGTTGCAAAATCGCACGTCGGAACAGCTGGCTGTAGGATAAACGAAAACTCTGATAAACGTCAACACGCTACCGGCATGGCAGAGGCCGGCATGCTCGGCGTAGTTTAGCCATTTATACTTTACCCGCTTGGAATTATATAGTTAAGTTTGCCCAAGAGCTGAAGCGATATTCTCAAGTGATCTCAATCACGAATATGATCACTATCACAGGATTTCGTGCGACTCGGCACAGATGTGTGCTGGGCCTAGCTCACTCTTCGCACAGCGCATCAAACGACTTCCAATGCATCTGGTGCCAAGACATGAAATCTCACGATCGTATCCCCAAAAGCGATCGCTCGAGAATACCTGCTCGCAGCGATCACTTTGCCCATTGGCCTTGATGAGTTCACATTCTTTCACCATTTGAAAATTGTCAAGACACTGTAAAGCAGGATATTGGGTACGTCTTACACGTATAAATGTTTGTGCCGACCTGCTAGGGCTTTAATTTCAGAAAGTTACTTCGGCTGATGGTGCCTCTCTTCTGACACAGTGCTGAAGGACTTGGGACTGCAGCTGGTGCATGGAAATGCACGCCGTCTGTGACCAAGCAAGAAGTACCACACAAAAAACAGTATTGATCATAACTGCAGCAATCGAATGTACGTGCAGTTATATAGACTGGCTGGCCATTACTCAACCAGTGCATTTCATTAACATCGACGACCTAGTTAGAACGTATTGGTTTCGACGCCACCCAAAATTAGATGGAGTACACTGGCTAGCTGTGACCGCGACCACCTTTGCTAACTGCAGAAAAAGGAGGTACTACCGCATATACGCGAGAGATGTGAAAATGAATATCACCAGAGAAAAATAAATCCGAAAAGCACTGCAACTTGTTGGAATAAGTGTCTACAACCTGCGCAGTACACGATGCGGAAACGTTTTAGATAGTTAACATGAATGCACCACATGCTGCTCGTGGAAAGAACCTTCACGAGATGCAAGAAAATGAACGTCAAATGTTTACCGCGTCTGTATCGCACCACCCCGCAAGACGAAACAGTGCATTAGGACATTAGAAGATAATTCCAGATGTAACGAAAACTGGAGTTCACCATAGCCAGTTGGCTGAGTGAGGCAAAAGACCTCAGACGCTCGCGTTGCGATCCGCCAAGTCCCCACGAAGACGGTGGCGAGCGCTCATTGCCTCTTTTCATCGTCTGCTAGCCAGAGAACTTCCAGAAAGCTGCCAGACAGAAATCGTTCTGGCTGGTACTGGCAGCCTGCGGGTAGCTAGAAGTGAAAAATCGAAGAGGCCTACTCTGGCACCCCAAATGCACTTCTCTTTTCCTAACACTCATTCTATTAGTCAAATCGACGAGTGCTCACACTGCTGCTCTGTGCAAGACCTCACCAGCTTCAGTGGAGGATATAGCTTGAAATTGAGGGCTACTCTTATTGCTTGAGAGGCTTTGGATCTGTAAATTTTGTGCCAGAGTGATAAGTTTGTGATGCCGTCAATCTCGCAAGAAGTGACAAACAAGATGCTTAGGCCTCGAGCAGTTAGCCCGCTGTATTTTGTCGCCTGTTAACTATTCAGTTTTCGTGATAGCATCAGAAGAAGGTGTTCAGTTTGCTGCTAGTGTTGTGAGACAGTAAAGAATTTTAACTGACAAGTGCATCCATTATACGCTTCCCTTGCAGCAAGTGAAGCGCTCGGACATCCGCAAAGGCATGGTGCTGGTGTCGCCCAAGCTGGAGCCCAAGTCATGCTGGGAGTTTGAGGGCGAGATCCTGGTGCTGCACCACCCGACCACCATCAGCCCTCGCTACCAGGCCATGGGTAGGGAGTGCTTCTTCCATCACTGCGGAAGCACATGAGTGATGAATTAGTAAATATCATTTGGCTGAATTAGAACCACTGTAGGGCCTACCCTATCAAGAGAGGGTAGGCCCAACCGTTGAACATGTAGCTTGGACATACATACCTCCATGTCAAACAGTCACATGTGATCATGCATGCTTTCTGTTGGGATCCCACTTTAGTGGGGTTCACTGGTTTCCTCAACAGGGTGGGGATGTATTTTAGGGAAGAGGAGAATGGAGTTGTCCAGAGCCGTCTGGTCAGCTCAGCGCGTAAAGGTTTCTTGTCACCTACTACATTGGTGCTTGCATGTAACAGGCCAAGTTCTCAAGCTGTTGCAGCCACGTTCTGATGGAGGTGGGATGTAAAAACGTTAAGTGTGCTGTGCATCCAAGAACCTTAGGTGGTCAAAATGAAACCGGAGCCCTTGGCTGTGGTGTCCCCATTGCCCTGGCCTGTCAAAGTCAAGCAAGTAGTCAGCCAATGAAGTTCTTGTTTGTCTCGTGAATAACTTCTGAACATCCCGTATCCCTGGTGTTGGTAGCGACGGCATTCTGCCTCTGAGCGTGAAGCCACAGGTTTGACTGCAGGCAATGATGGCGGCATTTCAGCTCCATTGCAATGCAAAAAATACCCAGCTATACTGATAGAGGCACCTTGATACAGTGAGCACAGTTATAACTACCATATTTATCAACTGCTGATACCCTTTCAGTTCATTGCGGGAGCATCCGGCAGACGGCCTCCATCCTGACCATGTCAACCGACTGCCTGCGCACGGGCGACAAGGCACTGGTGCGATTCCGTTTCATCAAAAACCCGGAGTACCTGCGTCCAGGCATGCGCCTAGTGTTCCGCGAAGGACGCACCAAAGCTGTGGGGAACGTGCTGCGCCTCTTCCCTCCTGTGCCCGGTGGCGGGCACTACCACGGGGTCACCAAGGTGGCCAGCAAACCGCAGCAGCAGGCCAGGAACAACAGCACACCGACCACCTCTGAAAACAATGGCGATGTCTTGCCAGCTGAACACCAGACAACCGGTGCGTACTTTGGCGAAAGTGTTCGGGACCTTTCTTTAGCACTTGAACCTCGTTACAACGAAAGTGAAGAGGGAGCCGAAATTACTTCGTTATAACCGTTACTTAGTTATATCCATTATTGCCATTTACTGCAATGTATGCCCAATGGGGTGCACAATTGTAAACATGGAAATAAGAAAACAACACGTTCTGAAGCGTCACTTGCTTCGGGTGTGCGGCACACTCATCAAGACAAGACGATTTTCCTATTCTTGCTTCCCATCCTTCTTTCAAGGGGAGAGATGAACTCTTCGAACAGGGCTGTTGTCATCGACGCCTTTTTGTTAGCGTGATAGAAGCAAGGCAGGTGACTCTCGCGTTTCGAACACCGGGGCTTCTGAGACTTCCCCACCACCGTCAGTTTCTCAGACCCATCGCCGTTGCAGCAAAAGAGAACAATGATTCGCTGCTTGCCTTTCTTCCCCTCCTTGGCATGCTTCGCCTTTAATGCACAGGCTCTTCTCTGGCTTTAGGTTGAAAAACGTACCTGCCTCGTCAGCGTTGAAAACATCTCGAGGCTCATACCTTGCGATGAGTGACGGCACTGTTGTCGAGAGCCAATCGTCCATGACTGACTCGTCAGCAATCTTTCTTTGCCACAGACGCTTTTGTAAACAAGACTGTGCCTCGTTTTAAAATGGTGCAACCAGCTGCCAGAATCCTGAAATCCATAAATGCACAAAGTGCATTTATGCAGTCGATATTCATGCCGACCTCAGTAAATTCCTTAAGCCACGTTAGCAGCGCTTCCTCTAGCTTAACGTGATGGTCTGCCTTCGCCTTCTCTGTGTTGATATTGAAGGAAAGCACATTCTTCATGATGTGCTCACGTTGCCCAACAATGGTGCTCAATGTCGACATTGCAAGGCCTAGCTCCTTCGTCAGCTCAGTCCGTTTTTTCCTTGGGGTCCTCGTCCACCTTTCGCGGGATGTCCAATTTCTCATTAAGGGACAGAGCTTTCCACTTGCAAGACATAGCTTGCTGCGATGCAGCAAACGGGTGTGAACCAAGAACAAGAGCATGGCTTCGAGCGCAGCTGCAGCAGAAACAACGTCGAGGCACATAAGTGTCGCCTCGCCAGCCTCACTTCCTGACCGGCAGGCTGCAGCTTCTCCCGCCAGCGCCATCTGTACTCTCGCAGCGAAGACACACGAAAGCGCATCAGGGTCTCCGAGATGGCGCACGTTTAAATTGCGTCGCTCGCACCATCTCAAAGTCCATAAAAGGCGCAGCTGTTGGGCAACGCTAGCAACCGGCCAAACCGGCGGCGCGGTGCACTTGGCGGTGCGTGACTGCGCGCTGTTCTATTCCGCAGCCAGGCGGTAGACAGTCTGTGGGGCAGCGTCTGTTCGTATCAAACGCTGCAGGGTGAAGTACTTTAGCATGTAGTAGGCTAATGAACCTTGGCTTGGGCCACCGAAAAATTCTTATCACCTCAAAATTCGTGCGAGCCGTGATCGTATCACCGAGATTCTACTGTATATTGCGACAAGCGATCACTACATTAAGACAAGTGACAAAAGTTGCACAAGCCATGCACTGCACAGAGTCTAGCTGCCCCCAAACCTGGAGCCGGGTTCTGTAACGCTTCGGTTTTTGGTGAATTCAGTCTGGCAGTGACGTCACGTTCGGCTGGTCTGCTGACGTAATTAGAACGGGAGGAAGGACAGAGGCCAATCGACACGCGTTTTTGTTTTTCTGGAAGTGAACGTCACAAACAAGGGAAAATATAGCAAATTTGGAACGCTTCTTGGTAAATAAAAAATAATTACCTCCTGAATTCTTCATCTGCTATATCAAATGCATCTTTTCGATGTCGAGGTCGTCGTTGTCTCTCATGGATACTCGCTAAAAGCACTAACGCAGGCGCAACAGTGATCACCATCGCTGCCATTTTGCTAGAAACGCCGATCTCGCCCGTGCACACAGCATGCACAGGCTCTGCACGCGGCGCCTTCAAATCACACCGAAGCACCTCGCGCTTCTTCGCTTCATAGCAGACAAATCAGTTTCTGCATGATTGACATGTGCATGATATCGTAATACAGCTAAACCTGGATTTAACGAAATTAACAAATTCCCGAAAAACTTCGTTATAAAGACGATTTCGTTATATGCAGGTTCTGCACGAAAATTCGAAAAAGAAACGTTTACCGTATTTACTCGATTGTAACGCGCCCTCAATTGTAACGCGCACCCGTTTTCCGTTTTCGTCGAAGCACTCATCCTTGGAATGTCACACCAGGCACCGGATGCGTGGACGCGTGTTGTTTTGCACAAGCGCGAGGCATCGGAAACGAAGAGCGAGTGTCACGATGGTGTCGTAGCGTCGTATAGTGTTACAGTAGAACCCCACTGTTACGTTCCCGGGGGCTGCGTTTTCACGGCTATTACGTCGTTTTCGGCCGGTCCTGGCACAGCTCCCATAGAACCCAATGCATTGGTAACCCCGCTGTTGCGTCGCAACTGTGGGACCGTTCCCATATCATACGTTGCGAACTGCCACCCCGCGCCAGCTAGAGCGGCCATTTTTACTTTTCATGTCGCTTGGCTTGGTGGCTTGACGATGGCATTGGCCGCACAAAGTGCCGGGGGCAACTACTATGGCGTATTTTCGGTTTCCGCCAGCAAAAGTATGGCCCTTGAGATCCGTATTGGCTATATAAAGATGGTGTCTATGACGCGTTGTGGCCCTAAAATTGGTTTTGGCTCATAGATATTCCGTATAAAGTCCAAGGGCAATAGCGCAGTCGCCGCGCGCCGTATGCTGTATGTGCGAGTGAAAACGTGCGAGGGGAGCCGACAACCGCGTCTAAATCTCGCACGTGCAAGAAAAGCAGGGAGGAAGCGCGCCTTCTTCCATTGCGCTTGAGGCACCGGCAAGGGAGCGAGGGGGGAGGGATAGCGGGGCGGCGTTGTACTGTACTCTGGCATCAACTGCGTACTGTGTGGCGGCGCGCGGTCGCGCGGGCCGTAACTTGAAAGCGATCTGCATTGGGGCAGAGTCTAGCAGTGTAGCGCGTCGGCGGCTCGTAGCTTTGTGCGTGCTGTGTGTTCTCGGCGCTCAGTTTGCATTGAAGCGATAGACAACAGCACAAAGGTCACTTCGCTCGCTTCTCCTGCGGTGCTTCCACACGCAGCCAGCGTCTGACAGCACGTGTCCACGCTCATCGAGTGTGATGTGTCGCAGCGTGTACCAGCGCGTCGGCAACATCAACTGGAAAAGGAGAGAGGCTTGGCGGGCTAGGCCAGCTGCTGCAAGCGGCAGGATCAGGTTTGAATGAAGGGAGGGGGAAAGGTCAGGCCCGCGGTGGCAAGATCGCCGAGTCAAGGGATGCAGGCCCGCCTCGCACACTCACGCACACATGCGCTCGCTTCGCATTCCGTCGCGGCAGAGAAGGTGCTTCCGGTTGCTGCTCGCGCAAAAATGACAAAATTTGGGGCGAAATCTCTAGGTTGTCGGAGGCGAAAGTTCGTTATATCGAGGAGGTCTCCCGCTGCCACTTCGTTACATAGAGGTCTCTAGTGCATGTGCTTCTATGGAGTAACGGTGAGGAATAGAAAAACTTCGTTATATCCAGGAATTCGTTATATGGAGGTTCGTTATAAGCAGGTTTAACTGTATGAGTGTGTGCGCCGAGGCGATGGCGTCACCCAGGTGGCAACCAATCGCTGCTCGCAAAGCAAATTCTTCGAAAATCGAAGCATTACAGAAAAGAGCTCCTGCACTACTGTCAGCTGTGTGAGCGAAATGAAAGTTTTTCTGCACAAGAGTTTGGTTTGACAGTGTTTTCGCTTTGTTATTCTGAATAGTTGTCTGCAATGAAGTGTGCAGCTGGTGGGACTGGAGGCTTGTGACGAAAGGAGCGGTCACACGGCACTTGCCTGACAGTACGATAGCGGCAAGAAAATTACACGCTAGAACTAATACTGTCCTAACCACTGTTCTTTTTTCTTTTCTCCTCTTCATCGATGCAGATACCATGTCATCCGGGAGCTTATCAACAGCAGTGCCAAGGGCTGAAAACGAACCACAGAAAGCCAGTAAACGCAACCGCGGTCGTTACCGGGGTCCCCGAATGGCACCAGTCATCTAGGAGCCTTGTGTTCCATAGAGCATGTTTTTAAGACCCAGTTGTTTATGTTAACATCACTCGATGAGGATCTTCGTAGTGCGTACTTAAGCCACCGTGCACGCCCACATTATCTGCCACTTGTAACCCAATTCTTCACATCCAATTTGGGCATCTCATTGGTAGATCCTCGGTACTGTCTTTATACCTCTGGTGTTAATTTTTTTTTTTTTTTTTTGCCTTTTCCACATCGCTTTGTTGTCTGTGCCCGTGCATCTAATATGGCTCGCTTGCCAAGCATCTGTTCTCATTCCTTGTATGTCAAAAGGACTCACTTACCTAGCAAATGTTTTGCCCTTATGTGTTCAGAACAACCTTATCCTTAATTAACTTACAACAGCGAATTCGGTTTGAAAATTTTGCTGATGAGCTTGTTAGCTTTGTCACTTAGCTCCTTGTTTTCTTTGTTGTCATTAACAGTGCAGCCATTATGCCTTATTGTTTTTCCGAGAATTTCGTTTCTCACACAATGTGACCTTTTTGTTTTGCCCCTTTGTAATGCCAAATGACTTTGACCTTTCCATTTCTTCTTTTTGACAGGTTTAGGCACGTTAGGCTTGCGTTGTTGCTGTAATGACGGTTGTTTGTTTGGCCATGGTATAACTTGTAACGTATATCTACTCGTTTTTGCAGGTTCTCTTTTGGTGATTACTATTGAAGCGTGGTGTACTTTAGAGCCACCATTGTCCTCTGCTTGCACCTTTTTCAAATTAAGGTTTGCGTGAAATGTGCTATAAATTGCAGTATTTAACTTAGCACCAAACTGGGGTTATAACATGTTGCCAACGTTTGTGATGTTGACCAGCACGAATAAATGAAAGCTGCAGTGAGGCTGATTCTCAGGAGGGGATCAGCTAGTCTTGCAGAGGATAATATTCGATTATCTTCTGATGCTCTGAAGAAGAGGTAACCTATACAAAGTGCATGTTAATGAACATGGCGGAAAGAGAGAAAAGAAAAAAAAAAGACAACTTGGGAGATACTTCAGCCTGTCGGGTTTTCAAGGCAACTTCCTCTGACTTCATTCTCTTCCTGCTTTCAGTTGCCAAGTGCAAACATAGTGTTGAATTCTGGATACAGCGCACGATACGTTTCTTTGTTTGTGTTAGGTTTAAGTACTGCTGGCCACTTTTTCGAGGTCGTGCCACTCTTTTCTGCTCGCCGCATTTAAGCCCTATAGTTCTCATCCTCGACACCCAACAACATAGTTGCCATTGCTACAGCAATACTTACTCCGAAGGGTCCGCAGGACTAACCGCGCGTTACATCTTCCGAGCGGTGCAAAAGACAAGCAGGCGACAAACCCAACGCGGTTGTGACTAGAGACAACTGCGTCCGTACGATTGTTCCATTAAATTTTTGTATGACAAGCCTTCAAGGTTTTCCACATGACGCTTTCTCTATGTTGATGATTGCACCGTTGCAACGATGTTGCATAAACAAGGATTCGACGGACTTTGTGTTATCAGCATAGGTATTTATTACAGTCCGGCAACCTACAGTCAACATCAGACTTTTTGGACATTCCTAGGGACCACAATAGTGTCCGAAAGCCAGGCTGTCCAAAAAAAAAAAACAAATGCATGTCTTTACTGCCCTTAGGGGTGCAAATCGCCACAGCCATGTTCGAAATAGCTTTAAAAGCCTGCCAGTACAGTTATTAGGTGTCTTAGTGCTCATAGTGTGACAGGAGACGGCGGCTGTGCACGTGTGTAATTAAGGAACACATTTTATGTCCGCGTCTTTGCACTCTTGGTATGCTTCACTGCAGCACATTGCATATGCTTGACTGCGTAACACCGCTGTATTGCGACGAAGTTGACTTTTGGGAACTGACATTATACAACGTTTCAGACCTTCTCCATGCTTCGACGACATCAGCGAAGATGTCAGCGCCATTGCCAACAGCAGCAAATCCTTTGAATGAAAAGCATGGCACTGAACAGCAGGAAGCTTGATAACGAACGTCGAAGCACCTAGGCCTAACGACAGCATAAAATTACTACAGCTGCCAGCAGATTGGCATGTAAGAGCACTGGTTTGAGGCTGCGAGATAATCAAAGTGGCGGTGGTGGCTTCAATTAATGCTGTTTCAGACCTGCAGTCATGGCAGAAAGTCCGAAAAATTGGACGGCTAAGAATTTCAGCATCCAAAATTTCAGACGTCCTTATGCATTGGCTCTATAGGGGTATGTGGCGGTGCCGCAGAGGTGTCCGAATTATCAGGCATGTCCGAAAAATCGGTTGACTGTTTTAAAATGATCTGTAGTTGTAAAAAAGGCTTATTTGGAGGCAGTGATAAGTTGGGAGTGCTTCATCGTGATGTTCATTTCTTGAGCCTATAAGGTTACTTTAGCCACTGAGTCACGTTTTTCAGAGCAATAATTGGAGAGCTGTTGTTAATGGTCTGTATTTTTCACTTTGGACAATGTAACGGTGACAAAAAAGAGAATGCTTTATTGGAATTGTTGCAGACATCATTTGCATTGTACTAAAAAGTTGTATCTGTGTTGGTAAGGTTGACATTTGGATGAGTTGGTGTAGATTTGCGAGTTGGAGTATCGTGAGGGATGATAATGAAGGAAAGGAGGTGACACAATAAGTGCTTACTTGCAACAATCCATCTGTTCTAGAGGAATACGGTTTTTAACCCTCTAACCCCCAAATTATTTCTGGAAAAACGGACCGAATTTCCTGCATTTCTTATGTAATCATATTTTTTTTTTTTTGTGCTACATGACTCGTCTTTTTCTGGTCTATTTTAACAACTGATGTCACAGACGAAGGTGGTAACTGTTCGGTCCATCCTCGGAACTGCTGAAAGATTGCAGTTCTTGATGGCTCTTTATGAGAGAGTCCATGATCTGCTTTGAAGGGTTGCAGTCATGATGCACACATTAGAACACAGTTCATTAGAAACATGCAACAAAGGTTTCTGTGTGGCAAAAAGACAGTTTTCCTTTTCTATACTTTATCGCATAGCGTTGGTTAGGAACAAATAGGGCTAAGGTGAAAGTGCTATATTCCGCATTGCTATATAGAAAACCACTGCTCTAAACATATAATCATGGAGTTGCAGAGAAAAAAAAAAAAAAAAAAGCTAGTTTAACTGGCTCATTTAGGACAGAAGTTTAACTGGCTCATTTAGGACAGAAATTATGGTTGTGTCAATATTTTTGGGTTGTACGAGGTCTGTTAGAAAAGTATCGGAGCTTTGGCCGTAGAAAAAAAACTGGCATAACTGGAGTGTTGGAAACCTAATCACCCTCAAAGTAGTCTCCTTGGGACTCCACACACTTCTCCCAGCGGTGCTGCCATTGTTGGAAGCATTCTGAGAAGGCCTCTTTCGGAATGGAGTTTAGCTCAGCTGTCGTTGCAGCCATAATGTCCTCTCTTGTCTGAAATCGCGCTCTTTTCAATGGCCTCTTGATTTTGGGAAACAGCCAGAAGTCGCAGGGTGCCATATCAGGAGAGTAAGGAGCCTGTTGAACTACAGGAGTCTGGTTTTTCACCAAAAAAGTCTGAATTAAGTGCGAGGAATGTGCAGGAGCATTGTTGTGATGGATGCGCCAATTTCCTGTTGACCACAACTCCGGTCTCTTTTGCCACACAGCATCACGTAGGCGACGGAGGACATCCCTGTAGTACTCTTTGGTGATTGTTTGACCCTGTGGTGTGTACTCGTGGTGTACCACACTGCTGGAGTCAAAGAAAGCATTGCTGCGCAATTGGCTGGCCTTCTTTGGTCTTGGTGACGTGGAATGCTTCCACTGTGACGACTGGGATTTGGTTTCCGGGTCGTACCCGTACACCCAAGACTCGTCACCAGTGATTATGTGTTCATGAAGTCGGGGTCACTGTTTGTGGAATCCAGCATGTCTTGTGAGACTTCACGAAGTTGCTTTTGCTCCACCGTGAGAAGCTTCGGCACGAATTTCGCCGCAACTCTCTCCATGGCCAAATATTCGGTCATAATGGAATGTGGAGAAAAAGTGGTGGATGCCCACTTCTTCCGCAATTTCTCGGATAGTCACACGACGGTCCCGCATCACCACAGCGTTCACTTCGGCAATGACCTGGTCATTTCGGCATGTTGATGGCCGACCGGAGCGTGACTCACTCTCCACTGATTTGCAAAAACGGTTGTACCACTCCTTAATTTGTGTGCTGCTCATAGCATCGTCACTGAAAGCTGTCTGAATCTTCCGAATGGTGTCCACTTGGCTGTCGCCCAGTTTCTGGCAAAATTTGATGCAGTAGCGCTGCTCCAGTCGCTCCGTGATTTTCCTTGCAATAAAAAAACGACGAGAGTGCTGCGCACTACCTCATTCAAACGCTGCGTCCCAGCGACTGATGCTATCGGCAAGCGGGAAAAAATTCGTGCATGCGCACGAAGGTTCAAGATCGGCTGATGCAAGCGCGCTTGTTTCATATCCGTCAGGTGTTCACAAAAAAAAAAAAAAAATAAAGGTCGGGTACTTTTCTAACAGACCTCAAACAATAGTTTAGTTAAAATAAATTTTCTTTAAGTTAGCTACAAGAAATGGGAGGGGCGGAGGATAATGAAAGAATCGTGCCCAGTTTCTTGTTGCTGCATAGAAAAGTTATCACAACTTTAACTCCATAGTTGCTTGTGGTGCTAAGGGTGCAGATGTTGCATGTTGACAAGAGTTTACGGGTTTCCTGTGAAGTTTCTCCATCTTCCTACGACTTGTCTCTCCATGCACATGTACAGTCAGCCACAAAATATTAAGAGAGACGGGTGTGAAATTCTACTCTGTAAAGGTAAAATTAAGTTGGGCTGTATTAGTAAGCTAGGCTTCTACAATACCAACAATGGCACTCTTATGACGAGAGCAGGCTTGGTTTAAAAAAAAAAAGGGCATAAGAAGAAACAATGGGCGGCGACGCTGCCTTTCTGTTCCCGCACGAGCTTATCATGTGATGTCGATTTTGAGGGTGCATCTGTTTGGGCCTAGTTAATCATTTCACCAGCAAAAGTGGACTATATTGTAATCTAAAGGAGCCAAAGTCTGCATTTGGCAAGATTCAACAATTCTTTCTACGCCACAACAGTGCAATTATGAGAAAGTATTTCTGAAATCCTTGACGTCATGCTGATGTACTAGCAGTGGTGCTTCGGAACAAAATTCGAAGAATTGAAGTTTGGCCTTCATTCTATTTATTAGTAATCAACCTCTTGATGCAAAGTTAATGAAAATGAAGTTTTGAAAGAATATTTTGCCCAGTCTAAAGCGATTTAGTGTTCCTCTTCAGTGTCACTTTAATGCACGGTGCATCTAATTTAATGCGTCACTGTGTCGGTCGCAAGGACTACTATATACAGACTAAAGCTTTTAATCTGAGGTTATGTACCTTGGCTTTGATTCAGTTTTTCGCCTGTGCCCCATAAACTTTTGTGGCCGACTTACACGTGCATGTGTACAATACCAACAACGCCACTCTTATGGCGAGAGCAGGCTTGGTAAAAAAAAAAGAAAAGGCATGAGAAAAAATTGAAAGACTGGCACACTGGTTGCTTAAACAGCAAGCCACGCTTACCTGAGCAATTGTGTAGGACACGCAGAAGGAGACGCCACAAACGTTGGAACTTCCGTTTTCTGATAGCCTTTTGTTGAGTGAGCGTCAGTCCTCCATTTCTACTCTCGGTGTCCTGTCCCGTTTACACAGAGAAACCCGTCTCACAATAAGGAGTACGCATGGCATCATCTTGAATCGCAATACCTTGCCGCTGCTTGCCTGCCCCTCCCAGAAACCCCCTCCTTGGAGTGTTCTTAATTACAGGGTCTCTTACATTTACGATGTCTGTGCTGAGACAGTTATCCAGGTTGTACCTACTACTGGCACCACTGAGCACTCTTGATAGCATTATTTCCGCAGCTTACAGTGGCCTTGACTACCTGTCAAGCTAGCTTAAGGGGGTACGTGGCAATTGAAGTGGTCAAATTGGTCGCAATTTTCGATTATCCGAATTTTTATTTTTTTTTTTTGCCTTACGGTGAAATATTATAACCAAATACACGATATAAATCAAGAAAACGGCACTTTCCTAGAGTGCTGTCATCAAAAATTGCGAAAAAATCGGGCTTTGAGCTCCGTTTTCTCAGCTTTCATTTTTTTGTGCAGTTGCTTTCAGTCATCCCAGTGCCATTTCACTACGAATGAAGACAAAGTCATTGTTTTCTTGCACTTAGATCCTGAAACATTGATGAGTGCAACAAAGCTGTCCATTTTTATCTGCACCTTATAAAAATTGTTTTTTTTTTTTTTTGGCAAAGGTCGTTAGTAAGGCAGTATGCATAGGAAAGTTACAAAAAACAATTTGGTGCTCATTTCAGCATTTAAAAAATAGACCAATAGCTTTATTGCACAGAATGGGCCTTTGTTAATTTGGGGATGACCATTAGAGGCTGTCAAGTTTTGTAACTCGAAAACTATAATAGATAGCACAAAACTGATTTCCGTTATGATGTCAGCATACCAAATCACACCTGCATGCCAAACTTCATCAATTTATTCCCATAAAAAAAAAGAAAAAAAACATTTTCATTGCCACGTCCCCCCTTAAATGTATCATGAAGTGTTGCAGTTTCCTGTTCCTTTTAGTGTTAGTTATTTATCAGTAATTAATGAAACTTTCATTTCTGTTGGCTCATTCGAAAGATGCAATTAGTTGTGGTATAGGTCAGTTCCTAGAATAACGAACATTTCACTTCCTTTGTTTGAGGCTACAGTGGTAAAAAAAAAACTACATAATAATCTCTAAGGCATGATTAGTAAGCCTGTAGTAAGGAATGAAATGTTAGAAGGCAGCTTTTCTATTTGACCATTATTAGCTATATTACAGGCCATTACATGTGGCAGAAAATGCAGCAATATAACTTGTGAAATGGAAAAAAAAAATGCTCCAAACGTTTAGTTTTTTTTACTCTTTAGTATAGGTGGGTGAATATGACATTTTTCGAATATGAATAGTAAGTATCGAATCGCATATTGAATAGTCAAACGCAGATGCATATACCTATTTACAAAAGGAACATTTATTTCTGTACAACTAATAACCACACCTGTACTTACTAGTCCAAAAACAGACTGCCAACTATCAGGGACAAAGAAAAAGATTTTAAAAAAAGGTCACCAGTTGCCATTAAAAAACTGAACAACATCTTTAGAGTCTGGTTACAAACTGGCCTTGCAAGAATGAATGGCTGCTATATGGAGCGGAGATTTACAAAAACGCTTAATAAATGGTTGCCGAAAAACGATCGGAAGTTATGGAAAAAGAAAGAAAAGAAAAAAGCTGCTGATGGACTTACAAGCCGTAAACACATGTACGAGGGCTTGTCGCAAGGAAAACATCGCTGATCACGTTGAAGATGAAAATGCTGCACGACTAGACAGCCAGAAACACCAAATGACGTACTACAATCAATACTCTCAGGTTGTCGTGCAGGCTTATGCCACGAAACCGAAAACAAAGCTCTGTTTAGCAGACCGAGAAGTGTAAGAAAACATTAACAGTCTTTTGCCTGCGAAATATTTAGTTAGTTTCGGATATTCAAAAATAGTTCCTTTCCGAATACGATTGGTTAGTGTGATATATTCAATTCGTATTCGAAACTTCGAATATTCGCCCCCCTCTACTCTTTAGGCTTTCTAACCTTGCCTTGGAAATATTTGATGCTTTTTTTTCCTATTGTGACCTGAAACAATAGGAGAGTAATGTTATCTTGGGAACCAACTGACTTACAAGGGAAAGTAGTTACCTACTTTCTTTTTGCCAGTGCAAAAAGAAAAAAAATTTAGAAGTGTGAAGTTTCATATTGATAAAAAAAAATAAAGGTCTCAACACCAGTGTTTACACAATTAGGCGTGTCATATTTAGCCATCGCATCATGGCGGCCAACGTGTATGGGGTGTACCATTGATTAGTGGTGGGTACAATGCGTTGCGAATTAGTTTACAGCAGGTTACAGGGACACTCTTGCGAAATTAGTAACTTTTTTTTTAACAGGCGTGAATCTCGTTAGAGGCTTGCTTCAGTCATCGACAGTCAATGAAAATAGCAAAATTTTTGCCTGTTTGGAACTGTTTAAATGCTAAAGGATGTAAAACTACAGCTTCAAGCCTCATTACAAAAAAAAAAGTACAAATATCTTTAACACATTTGCAACATCATGTAGCGCTCACGCGTGATGCAGCTCCATTGTCACGCGTAATTGTGATTTTCAACTCTTATTTTTAATTGTCTTTCACCACCGACACCCAAGATGAGATTAAAAAGTGAAGGCACTGCCAAGCATCACGAATTTCCATGCCAGTGCAGCGTTTTAGTTCCGAGACGATGCGCTGGCATTATTACCGCATAAACCGTGATGTTGGAAACATGCACAGGAACCACGGCAATTTAAGGAGTTGCTACTGACACATTTTTGAAGTCGTAGACGCCCTACCACACGCTTCTTGAAAGCATGACACTTGGCAATTATGTACTATGGAGATTGGAAAATTTAAGATGCCTAAATTTGATACTGAATTTTGACTCCAAACCTGCGCTTTGGGTAGACAGCCAATTCCGCTCGCCTTTCAACATTAAAAAAATTTTAAAAAAGTAAAACGAGAGTGCTGCACGCTTTTCCTCTGGTCATGCTTGCATACGGCAGTGAGTGTAGGAAAGGAGCAAGCCAATGGTGTCGCGATGCATCCACTTCCTGAATACCAAAACTGGCTAAACCATGACTAAAAAGGACACAGTCAATTATTAGGGTGCTCTGATATGCTTTCGAGTTTTTTATGAAAGTGAAGAGGCTTTGTACCTTCTTACAATTAAAAAAAACAATCATAGCGGACGTGTCGAAGATGTTGTGTCAGTACTTCTTCAAGATCTCTGTTGGTTCGGACACATTGTTTTGCAATTACGTTTGTATTCATGAGAAGAGTTGTGCAATACGTCAATATTTATAACGAATTACAATTGAAGACAGTTGCAGAAAATGGCACCAGCAGCGCTGCCTTCTACATTAATGGCATTGCTAGAACGAGAGAATGGTAATTTGCATATGTCGGGCTAAAAACACTCTCGAGTTGCTTGTGCAGTGCCCTCCGATCGTCCCTGTCCACTGCGTCTGACGGCGTCTTGCGGTCAAATACATGTATAATGCGCAGTCAAAGACGGAATTGCCTGAACAATAAAGTTCGTTCTTTGCAAGGGATCTCTCCAAGATGTACAGTTGACGGAAAAAAATGATAGCTACCCACATGTTGTCATCCGCTTTGGAAAGCATTGACCGGGCACATGCTTCCAAGGCACTCTCATATGGTTTACATTTAAATTATAATCTAAGAGAAGTGCACTTTGTGTTGCTTTTATGGTAGAACATTGTGTTAATCATGCCAGAGAAAATTTGTTTTAACCAGTGTACCATAGTGTTGCCCGCAGTGGCCGTCGGAAATAATTTGTGCTCCTTTCCCATAGTGTTCGTTTATACAAATAAAGAAGTAATAAAACACATTTCCAAACATTACTTTTATTGTATTGACTGTGTTTGTTAAAAAGAAAAACATGACAATGATGGTCTTTGTAAGATGCTGTCGATGAGAGCCCTGGTGGGCTAACAATAGCAAGCATAGAGTTCACGCAGATGTTACGGGAGGGTATCCTGGTGACGCAGTAGCTCAACCATTATGTGAACAACAAGCAGAAGGCAAGATTTTGCTTGACTTGTCTCTGGGCTTGGCTTAAAGATGTGTTTCTGTCTTCTGTTACCATTCTATAATTTTTCTAGTTTTCCTGGTCTAAAGACAAAACCTTTGATAATTCAGAAGCAATTCAATTTGTCAAGAAGGTTCCTACGCTTTAATAAATGGCAATCTAATGCATGGAGAGTACTAAAGCTAGATATGCATGACTGGCTGAACTGCAGCAGATCATGCCTGAAGAAGCACTGAGTCAAGTCAAACATGTCTGTGAAGTGAATTGGCAATCCAGTCTGTTGCGTAATCAGGCATCAGTGGTGTTCTTGGCCTTCAGAGAATTTGTTCTGTGAGGAGCTTGGAAGGCGGATCAACGGTCATACTCCGAGGTTTAGGTTAAACTGCCACGTAAGAAATCCATGACAAAAGAACAGCTTCGAAATTGCAGCCCTAGCAGCAGAGCAAACTACCAGCGTGGTTTCAACGTCAGGACGATGTCACGCACTTAGTTCACCTACAGGGTGTTTCATTTTAGCTGCACCAAATTTTTAAAAATTGCCTGTGGCAGATAGCACAATTATAATCCTTGATCTAAACTACTCGATGAGGTGGCCATTACTTCCACGAGAAATCAAAATGCCTAATTGATTAATTAGCATAATTACGCTAGTTAACTTTTTAATTATCATTTTATGGCACATCTTTCAATCTACGAATTATAGCCGCTGAGTTGGCAAGGCGTATCCACTTGGAACGAATTCTCAGGACTGAACCAGTTTCTAGATATTAATTTTTAACGTGTCCGACGAAATGTATGGGCGTTCCAGTTAACTTTTTGAGGAAAACGCTGTTTTATGCATTGAAGCACAAAGTTAACTGGAACGCCCATGCATTTCGTCGGACACTTTGAAAATTATTATCTCGAAACTGGTTCAGTCCTGAGAATTCGTTCCAAGTGGATACGCCTTGCGAACTCAGCGGCTATAATTCGTAGATTGAAAGATGGGCCATAAAATTATTAATTAAAATGTTAATTAGCGTAATTATGCTAATTAATCAATTAGGCGTTTTGATTTCTCGTGGAAGTAATGGCCGCCTCATCACGTAGTTTAGATCAAGGATTATAATTCTGCTATCTGCCACCAGGCTATTTTTAAAGATTTGGTGCAGCTAAAATGAAACACCCTGTATAGTGCTACTTCAGTCGTGAACCATGCCACAAGGATGACCAAGAAACCCAACTATTACAGGCCATGGACATGCTGTACAGAGTCCTTTAACACGAACCACCGTAGTGGTAGCTCCAGCAAACACTAGGAACCCTCCAGTGAACACTCGTATGGACCCCTATGCTGGGTGAGAGTTGAAGCGCTCGTTACTACGAGCCGTTTCTCAGTTCCTCTGGAGCGGGGGAGCTGACGGCGCTCTCCTGCATCTGCTGTTGCTGCGGGCTGCCTGGCTCTCCGTCGTCAAGGCACTCCTTCATCAGTTGTTTGAGCACTCTGGACTTCCTGCTTTGCAGAGTTTTTCGCAGCACCTTGCAGGGCACACACGCGGTTCCTGCAAGGGGAGTGACAACCGGGGCAGGCATTAGCAAGTTTCACTAGTTTTGACTGCGAGGTGTGCACGCTTGCAATCATACAAGTTTCCCACAATACTAAAGGGAGCACTGGTGCTACAGTGTTTACGGTAGTTGCAAGCAGGCCGCTTCAGCCAGTGTGGAAATGATGAGTTGGCTTTGAGACTTAGCAAATTGGTCATTTCCAACATTGCAAGTGAAACACTTAGCAACAATTACGCATGTGCACGGACACTGATTACCCACTGATTACCGTGCTGTGTTTGTGAAGCTAAAACTGCAGGAAATTTAGCCCTTTAACCCCCTATCTCGAGCTGTACTCGTTGTGGGAGATAGCAGCAATATCACCAATGACGAGTCAACACTCGTTCAGCACGATTACCAAGACCAGTTACGGTCGGCGTTGAGGGAAAGCTGCCCTCAAGAGCAGCCTTCTTTTTTTTTTTTTATTCTTTGTGTTAATTGTAGCCAGACATCAATCCAGTGATATGTCTTCAGAATCAGAATGACAGAAAAAATTATGACTACGTAAAAAGATTTTGAAAATTGGTACGTTTTTTCATAAATAATTGGGGGGTTAAAGGGTTAAAATGGCGTAAAAAACAAATACCACTCTCTAAAAACAGTGAACACACTGTAGGGTGTATGTTCGTCCCACGACAATAACCGTCTGTTTTGCTTGTATTTCCTTTCTTGAAAAATTTGCGCTCGCTACTTTCAAGAACATCATCCTGCCTTTTGTGGCCTGGAGTACAGGGTGTGCAGATTCAAGGAAAAGATAGGCGGGCAAGATAGATGGCGATTGCTGTTGTAGGTCAAAGATATGCCCTAAACGGTGCAAACTGTTAAGAGTGTACAAGAACGTTCGAAGCCAGAAGCTGGAAGATTAGCAAGATCCACGTGCAAATAACCGTCAGTCCCACAGTAGCAGAGTAAGTGCAGCACCAGAGTTTTTTCTAGTAAGGTTTGTTACAAGCGTAGTAAAACTTTACGCACACCTAATTTATGGGGTTTATAGCGGGACGATAAGGAGAAACGTTAAGTCAGTACAGATAAAGTATTCTCGAGAAATTCTACTTTGATCACTACCAAAATAAAAGGTTGATTATTACATGATCTAACAATTCTGCCCCAAAACCATAGCACTCGTACATCACAGTGTGGTATTGTGTGTGCTGCCAGTAAAAGACTGAACTTGAATGTTTGCCTCCTTTAGAGTACAATGTAGTCCACCTTTGCCAATTAAAAAATTAACTGGGCCCAAGCAGGTGCTGTCAAAATTCGTGACATCGCGGTAAGCTGATGCAGAAGTTTTAAGGTGGCATCACCACCTGTCTTTTGTGTCTCTTTCTGGGATACCAAGTCATGTCTGATGGTAAGAGTGGCTTTTCTGCAATTGCAGAAGTGTAATTTACTCATGGTGTTTTTCACTGGTCGGTCTGGAGCAGGATTTTCTGCTCCGCGGCGGCGCATCCCGATTTCACCGGTTGATCTGGAGTGGGTTCGCGCTTTCCACTGGTCGTTTCGGACCAACACGCTCCGCGCTGAATCGCTCTCGCTTGCTCCGCTGCCGAGGCACGGATTCAGGTGGAAATGGGACGAAAAGCACACATCACTTCTGCGCGCTGCGAGTTGGCGACTTTGGTTGCCATGGAAATGTACAGATTGGAGGTCGGTTTGTGTGACGCATGCGCACAGACTTCTGATACGATCCACCGCGGAAGAATTTTTCTCTCCATTGGCAGATTCACACTTCGGAAATCCGAGCAATCGCTCCAAGATTTCGGCTGCCGCTCTCGATCGACCAGTGAAAAAAAGAAACACCATCATACGGTTAAGCTTATTCTCTTTAGTGTCCCCTCCAAGGTCCCGAAACTACACTGTTGGTTATGAGGGGTGCCGGGTTCATTTTGACCTATTCAGGCAGGAACAGGGCGGTAAGTACATGGACAAAGGTGAAGGCACGCCGAAAACGACACATGCGCAATGTGTCATTTTGTATGTTAGTTTGCCTTTGTCGGTGTGCTTAGCGCTGTTCCCACCAGAATATGAATAACCACCTAGCCAATACTCTCACGTTAATTTACACTTCCTGCAGTTCTTTAATGTGTACCCAAAGCACTAAATACAAGAGTCCTTGCACCCTACATCGGAATGTGGTCGGCAATCAAAACCCATGACTTCTTGTCCACAGCACAATGCCATCCATGGCTAGTCAGCCTGCATGGCAAGTTTCACGCGTACCTGCCAGGATTTAAGAGTTTATTACAATATGCCTGGTTTTCAGGGCTCATCTACAATTGCCGTATTGACACCAATAATTTTACTGTGTTGTGTTTTGGGCAAAACTTGATTTCAAAAGAATGCGAATACAGTTGCCGAGCGATATTTCGGAACCTGATTTTTCGGACTCACTCGCTTATGTAGACATATCTACAGTGCAGCCACTCTCTAGCGGAACTTATGGCCACTGTTAGCTGAATGTTTTATGAAAAAACTTACTGGGCACTTTTGTCTGCCCGTGGCAAAAGTGACTTTACCTGTGACCAGAGATCTTTGCAGCATTGGTACAGAACAAAGTATGTGATTTTGTTTTTGTTTAGTAAGCCGTTATCATCTTGAGTAATACATAACTTACAGTATTTTTGCCAAATTCTAGTATCATTTTCTTTTAGGGGGTGGGGGGGGGGGGGGGGGGCTTTAGCTGCAGTAATTTTCAAATCATAGCGTTAGAAAGTCTGTTTTACCAATATGTAATTCACGTTAACCCCTTTTTTATGGAATGTTTCTTTGGTAAGTGATACAAAAATGCCCATTTGTACACGTAATGCAATCCAAACAGTGAGTGAAATAGGCTGCACAAATAAAAGCTAAAATGCTCCCCAAATGCTCATGATTGCAAATAGCTAATATCTATGTCACACAGGCACAAAGAAATGACATTAATTACTCAATCATGGACATACTGAAAGACATCCAAGACCATCAGTATGGCCACTTGTGGCCCTACTGCACTCTGCAAAGTCATTTGGCTGTCAAATGCACACTTGATCCCACATTTAGAAGCTATGGCTGCCAATGACAAAACGAATTTCAGAAGTAGTCTAAAATAATTTGTATGTAAAGTATGCCGATGTTTTTAGTGCCATTTCTGGAAATTTCCTTGCTAAACTGTTTAGCATGACATTTCAATTGACAAATTCACAGCATTCACTGCAGCTATTGTAACTGTGACAGCCTTTTTTTTTATGTGTGTGTTTGTTTTTTCTGGTAGCTGTCGACTCTGTGATTATGGTAAGAAGCCTCAATTCCTCAAGAGCGCCACAAATAATTGCAGCACCTTTTATGCGACCCCCTCAAACGCGAGCCATATATAAAGTGTCTTTGGATGTGAAAATGGTGACTATTCACGTCACCAAGGTGGCTGGTCATGCAGGGTAACTCGCTCTCCCTTCTTGTTGAGTTCTGAATGACTTTCAGCAGCACAGCCACATGTGCACGCGTCAGTCGTGTCTGGTACAACAAAATCGCCAAATTGGGCTTCACTGACGTGAATAATCTCATTTTTCATATCCAAAGCTATGCTACACTTTGTGCACTTTCTGAATGGGTAACACTAAAAAGTAACAATTATTTTTTAAGCTCTCGGGCAACTGAGGCTCCATAGAGTAATTACTTTGTTGACAGCTGTCCGGTAAAGACTATAGTTACACTGCGAGGAAGACAACGCAGACAGAAGTAAACGCAGGCCAGGAGTGACCGCCTTGTCCTCCTTCAGATATAATAGCACTAACCTCACCTGTGCAGCACAGGAAAAAGACAATCAAATAATGTGTTTAGTGGCTTAAATCATGCATTCAATCCGAAGCGGCCAGCAAGGTCAGAAAGGAGAAGGCCTTCTCAAGTGCTTCGGCCTGCAAGCTTCCAGCAATGGCCCAAACCAAGTGGAGAAGCAGTTATGTTGGAAAAAGATTTTTGATTTCGAGTCCTTTATGAGATGCCTCTGTCACTATTGTTAAATTTCCCCCTCTTAAAATCCCTCCCTTCTTCACCCGATGGTAACCGTCAAAGTAGCCAACAGCAACCATCACTATCACTGTCACACATGATGCTTCACCAAAATTGATGCCCGTATGAATAACTGTGGGTGATCATGAATGCACTGAAATTTTTCGAGACTCAACCTGTCAGTCCACTCGGCAAATAATCGAGATAGCAATGGTGACAGGACGTCTATCCACCAACCAGTTCTTTTTATCGTTCAAACTGCAGCGCAGCTTATAGATGAAAGGGACACTTGGGCACATTCTTCATATTTATCTGTAAGTTGAGCTGAACTGTCAACACGAACGCATATCAACCAGCAAGTCTTTCTTGCTGCATCTGGTTCTGTTAAGTGAATGCAGTCAAAATCTACAAAAGTAACAAACGTGTACTGAAAGTGCATCTCCATCCAAGCAGCATTGTGTGTGTAGGTGCTCCATGCGTTGTTTTAGTTCGCAGTATTTGAACCTAAGAACCGAAGCTAGGAAAAAAAAAAGAAGACCAAACAGCCTACTGCACCCTAAACACCCGCACATAAACATTCGCAAGCGCAGTACACACACACACTCACGCGCATCGACTCGTGACGCGCAGCAATATTACCTTCCGCATCAACGTTTCTCGTGCAGTCCAAGCTGAACACGGTGCCCTCATCGTTCTTGCCGATCTTCAGCAGAAGCTGTACGGTGATGCCGCGGGAGCACTCCTCGAACTCGCTCGGGGTCATCGCCCCCTTGCACATGTGCGTCGCGTTCGCGTCCTGCAGGATCACCTTCGCCTCTTCCAGCGTCGTGACGATCGCCTTGCAGCACAGGGCACCCTGGAAGTACGCCTCGGCCACGATCTCCGGCCCGTCGGAGCTCGTCGAAAAGCTGACCAGCTTCGGGTGCGTCACGTCGAGCGAATCCGGCGCAACCTTTCTCACGACAGTCGTCGCGAACACCACCCTGCACGGGTCTCGAGTTCCGAGGAGGCACCACGTCGGCGAAGGCAGCTCGACGGTTTCCTTCCTGAGGCGTTCTATCGTCAGCGGAGGTTCGGGGGCTGGCCGAGCCTCCTTAACAGTTTGATTACCGGTATTGGGGGCTGGCCGAGCCTCCTTAACCGTTTGACTACCGGTATGGGGGGCTGGCCGAGCCTCCTTAACCGTTTGATTACCGGTATCGGTAGTGTCCGCGTTTTCGAAGCACGGAGTGTCACATCTGCTGTCCTGACACGAGTCCTCGGCTTGATCGCCGAGCTCTTGTTGAAGCTGCTTCTTTTTCTTCGCAGGCGGTGGCGGCGGCGACGGGAGAATCGTCTTGAATATGGGCTCCGACTGACGCCTGCCCTTGGTCGGCCTTTGCTTGGGCAGCTTCTTCGAGAGGTACCCGGGCAGGTCGGGAAGCAGCGTGGGAATGGCACCTTCGGCGAGCTTCGGCTTGCCCCGGGGTATCCGCACTTCGGCGCCGTTTATGATGTGCACGTAGTCGCGCACGATGAAACGAGGGTCGAAGTGCCGCTCGCAGACCGACGAGTACTGGGTGAGCGGTTTGTCGAGCCGGCGCAGGTTGTACTGCCATATCTTCCTCACTTTTGGGTCCTTGGGCGCCGTGAACATGGAGAACCGCGGCGCGCCTTTCTGACCTGTGCGACAGCGCGGTGCGTAGCAGAAGTTTTGCGCCCGCTGTTTCTTTGGCGCGCCCGCGGTGGTGCCATTGCCGGATGGCTTTGTTGGTGCACTGCTCGTGGTTGGTGTTGTCACTGGTGTTGTCACTGGTGTTGCCACTGGCGTTGTCACTGGTGCTTCACTCATCGCTCAATCACCTAACCACACGGCGCTTTCCGACGACGCTTCAGAAGGTCGCGCAGACGTAGACATGAGCTGTCAACGGCGATGCACGACGACGTCAACGCCTTCGGCCAACTTCGATACTTGGCGCCTCGGCGATCCCGAATTAATCCCGCTGTCACGTCAGTTGAGAGTTTACAGCATTGTCGGGCTACGGCATGTGATGACTGTGGCTCGTGTTGGATAGTTTGTCGACCGATCGCGTTCACCTTGAAACCGTAACACGAGAATCCACTGAATCCGCATAAAACAGAGCTTAACAGATTTCTGCGTTATCACCGAGCAGATACCTGAACAAAACAAAAACGTGCTAATTTCTTGCAGTTACATTTTTAATGCTGTGTTTAGTTGGTCGGAAAAAAAAAGTCGCAGGTCGCAGTTTCCCCCAAAAGGCGAAGCATCGATCGCGATAGCAAATTAGCGGGCAGCTGTACGAAGTAAGCACAGTAGTTTTATCGGCCGCATTATCTTGTAAACATAAGCATATTAACTAAACGAACAAGCATGGTGCCACGCGCGCACAACCAAACATGAACACATCTTATGCGATGAACGCGGAAACTCACTCTCAAAGCGCTGGAGTTAGGCTATGGTGGCTAGAAGGGGCTACCATAGTGAGGCTACAGTGCCGACTGCGCGCTACATAAAAAAAAAAAAAAAAACGGTTTTTTTTTTTTTTTTTTTTTTTTTTATGTAGCGGCCATGCTCATGCAGGCCCGCCTCCTCCGGTATAATGGAGGTGACGGTGCTTACGTCCTCTAGTAACGCTTGTGTCCAATCGCTGATGTCTGTGACTTGTGGGAAGCCCGCAGTAGCATTTTAAAACGCTGGAAAACACAAAGATTAAATAGTAAACTTCGAAAGAGGGTAGCCCTTCTCGACTGAGAAATAGAAGCTCATGCACAGAAGCTTTCTAAGCAGCAGTGGTAACAGATATGTAACGACATGCAGGGATAACTCGGCATGGCGAACACCTGGCACCTACTGAGACACCCCATAGACCCCACCAAAAGTAAATCTGCACAAAGTGAAAATCTCACTAAAATAGCGCACCAATACCCAGGCACTGACTCTGACCTCCTTAAACAATTAGAGGCGAAGTACATTTATTACACCCCGTCAATCTCGCATCCGGACTACAACGGAAAGGCCAGCCAACAGGACTTAAATGCTCCTATACTGGAGGTTGAGGTCCGCGCAGCCCTACAACAACTCCGTACCGGATCAGCCCCCGGCCCAGACAAGGTAACAAACAAGGCACTCCGGAATTTGGACGACAGGTCCGTCAGTGCCTTCACTACGTAACTGAACACTTTATGGGACAACGGTCAAGTACCTAAAATGTGGAAGCATGCCAAAATTATATTCATCCCCAAACCAAGCAAAAAATTTGATTTGGATAACCTGAGACCCATATCTCTCTCACATCATGTGCAGGGAAGGTAATGGAAAACGTTATCCTAAACCAGATGCAGAAATACATTGAGGATAATACTCTGTTCCCTGCCAACATTATTGGCTTTCGACAGGGACTGTGCACACAGGATATCATGTTGCAAATCCAACATCAAATTTTGAACACTAACACCGGGGGCGGAACTAAAGCAACATTGGGCCTCGACCTTACAAAAGCGTTTGACCGAGTCAAACACTCCCAAATTCTCAGTCGGCTTCAAACCTTAGGTGTAGGAGAGAAGGCCTACACGTACATCCGTAGCTTTACCGAACGGCAGAACTCCATCTTGGCGACCTTAAATCCATTAAAACCATAAGGTTAGGAAGTAGCGATACACCACAAGGATCGGTTTTGTCCCCTTTTCTGTTTAATGTTGCCATGTCCCTGCTTCCCAGGATACTTGACCGTATCCCCAATCTCAACTACAGTCTCTATGCGGACGACATAACCTTTTGGGTAAATAGAGGGAATGACGCCCAAGTAGAAGAAGCCATGCAAGAAGCAGTCATACGGACGCAGGTATACGCACAAATGTGCGGGCTGACGTGTTCCCCGCAAAAATCAGAGGTTCTGCTACGCGGTCCCATCCAGGTACAGAGACGGCCTTCCCTTGACCTTCCTGTATATACATCAACCGAGAGACTCCATGCACTAGGGGAGCACAACACCCTCGATGAGCTCGTCGAGGCTCACCGCATAAACCAGTATGAGCGCCTCTCCCGATCCGCTCCAGGTAGAACAATACTGCAAAAAGCTGGAATACAGTACGAGGCATTGATGTCCCCCAAAATCAGCATAGATCTATACTGGAAGCACATCCGTGTGCTACCCTTACCGAGAGATATGCACCCTATTCACCATGAGGAGCACATGCTAACCAGGACCCAAGCACTCCACAAGCAATATTGTATTAACGCAGATGTAGTCTATGTAGATGCATCGCCATATAAAGCCCGTAGTGCACACGCCGTGGCCGTGGTAGACTACTGAGGTGCTATCACATCCGGAGGCACAATTCAAACCACAACACTGAGTGTGCGGAGGAGGCAGCCATCTCCCTCGCCATCACCTGCTTCCAACTGCAAGATTATAATCAGCGACTCTAAGTCAGCGGTTCGGAATTTCTCCAAAGGGCGTATCTCCCCCGAAGCTTATAACATCCTGAAACGAAACTAATATCGGCGCCCCGTCATGATCATCTGGGCACCGGCGCATTCCTCACTGCCTGGGAACGAAGTGGCCCACTCCATCGCGCGAGATTTTACCGACCGCGCTTTTGACCACGATGACCTGGCATCGGTGAGGGATCGGATGGTCTCCTTCCAGGAGATCGCCACCCACTGTCGCCTGAGCAGGAAGCTGTACCCTGCAGGCGACAAATCTCTGGACACGAAGTCACTTGGTGGAGATTGCAAACGGGTACTTTCGCCAAAGTAAAGTTAGTTTCGGTTTCAAGGAACATGCGCGCTCCTAGCGGTTGTCGGACATCCTAAGTCATTTTTCTTATTTCTCTTTTTGTGAATTTTAAATCGGGCGAAACGCGGGAAGCGGTTCATGCGTCCGTCGAGCTTGCATCCGCTCAACATTGCCACTCCCTCAGCGATATCACAAGTCATATCGCGCTCGGTCGTCTGCTTCGGTTGTCGTCCCAAGTGTGAAGATGGGAAAGATAAGTCAGAGAAGCTTGATCAGGCGTGCAACGAGCGCAAGACGGAAGATGGCTAAATCGGGGCATCCAATGTGTTGCGCGGCTCTGTTGTGTTCGAACACCGGGAATTCCAGTTCTGCGAAGTTTTTCGGGTTTCCTAAAGACCACGGGTAAGCACAAGTATTTCACTCTATTTTCCGAGCAGGTATATTCATTTTGTATGAGTAAACCAGTTCTGTGCAAGCCTGAGTGGACTGACATAATAACAGTACGTGTCGCTCGACTCATTCGTCATGACGGCGCCCCATCTGTTGCCGGTGAAATACGTACTTGTAATGAAGGGCTCGAGTGCGTGTTTTTGGGCTATACATTTTGTTCAGTCTTTCTCGACATGCACAGCCAAGGTTAAGAAAAAGAAAAGAAAAAAAAAAAGAAAAACAGGACGCAGACAAGGTAACAACGTGACGGTTATTAATATTCGCATTGGTTTGGATCTTCTGGAATCTATTTTCACTCATCATGTACAAATTTCCGTTGTGAATGAAAATTGCTTCTGTAGATTGTCACTTTCACACTGCGTAGAGGTCAGTCTTTTTCCAGTACCGAATGTGTGGATAAAAACAAAAGCGTTCAACTTTTACTTGTGTTGAGTTTTGGCTGGCCGAGAATCGGCTAGTTTTAGTTGATCCACTTCACAACACACGAACAAAATTAACGATTGATGGTGTCAGGAAGTTATTTATTTTCGTCAGGCTACCCCCCACTATATCTGTGGACTAGTTGAAGTGTAGCCCTAAACGTAACCGGAAGTTAGGACTTTCAAACCGACTACTTTCACGAAATGACGAAAAGGTAATTAACAACGGTTCGCTATATAAATATTCTTCATTATAATTGCTTGGCACTGGTGCGTACGAGCAATGTCCCAGTGGTTTAGAAGATGAATAGCAGCTTGCAAGGTAAACCTGGTAGGAAGAAAGCGCTTCCTATTACACGACACACTTCAGCGGGTTCTGCTCCGCGATTTGGCCAATGTCGCCACACGGCCAGCGGACCTGCAAGAGAGCACGAACACAGTCCGCTTGCATGCGAAATGGGAAGGGAGGGCTTCAGCGGCAACCCTCCTCCTCCCGGCAGCGCGCCCTCTCCCTCTAATTTTTTTTATTTCATCAGTGACGTCATGGAGGCATTGTTTTGTTTGTATATTATTTCCAGTAGGATATCCGACAGCCGCTAGTTGTAAAAGGGGCGCTGCCGCCGCGTATCGGCATGGGACCGAGCGTCCCATGGGTGCCGGCCCCTGGCTATACTCCAGAATTTATCCTGCGGAATACTCTGAAGTCTGCCCCTGGAGCCACGACAGACCAGCGGGCATTATTCATATGATATGGGCCTGCCCGGCCAACCTGCCGCCGCGAAAGCTTGCAATTTTAAATACCGAGGATTGGGAGGCTGCTCTGCTCAGCTCGGACCCAGACCAGCAACATCTGGTTGGTTGTCCAGCGGGCTAAGGAGGCCGCCAGGACCTGCGGGCTCCTGGCCACTTAGTGACCCTTTTATACTTGTTGCCAATAAAGTTTTACGAACGAACGAGCAGCAGCGAGCGAATTGACCTTCGTGCTGCGTCTCGCATCAACCGCGAACTAAGGCGCGGAAACACAGCGCTGCGGCGGACTGTGTCCCCGACGCAGATGGTTTCCCAGATACAGCGGGGGCAACCACCGGGGCCACCCGATGTAGCACCTTGTCCTTTCTTGACAAAGTTATTCCTCGCATTTTGGAGAATGACAGCCCACAAACAAATTATATGAAACACCGCCAGCGCATACCTTTTATGTTAAATCTTCTCAGACTGAAGTATTAAAAGTGCGAAACAATACCAGAAACCTGAAAATCATTTTTTTTTTTTTGGCATGGCTGTGCATTACCTCCGGGATCGGCCCATGAAAGAGGCCGCGTTTCTACCAGAAAGCTGGCCTTCGTGCATAGCGTTCGCCGCCAGCGTTTCCCGGTAAACATTACGGCTACATAAGCTGCAGTTGCCGGGAAGCGTGAGAAGCAGTCAGGGATCTTTGAATGCTATCGCGTTCCACTCAAAGACGATCGAAGCTTAAGCGTTCTACAAATGTTTTTTGTTCCTACCGCGATGAGTTCCATGACGTGGGCTTGGCATGTTTCTAAAAGCGGTGGTCACCGAAGACCCTGCACACAAACACGTCGTGCAGCTATGGCAGGCCTTCCGGCGGAAGGAGCGCTTCCACGCAGACCAAGCCCTGGCCATAGTCAGGGAACAACATAGGTGAGTGCGCCCGGGGTTGTATCTGGGCCGGTCGTCTTACACGCTCCGTTTGTGCTTTACAGGGGCAGCGGAGGCGGCCAGCTTCTACGGCCGCATCCTCCAGCTGACTGGAACCTCGCGGGTTGATCATCATGGTTGACGGTGGACTAGCCGCAGTGTTCGGGAAGTCTTAAGCGATATAAGCACTCGCTTAAGCCTGTTTCACATGGTGCGATCTTAGACTGCGTTTTTCGCAGCTACGATTTCCGCGAATGCGAACTTCGCATTGCCGTTTCACATGAACCCTAGAGTATCCCACAATAATTGCATGACACATGCGCCGAGCACGGCAGCTACCATTTTCAAAACATTTACGAGTACCTATAGCGGAAGACTGAATTATTCTTGGCGTCAGTTCACTTCGGTGAAAACAAAGGAGAACACCATAGAAACAGTTTTCATGACCGTTGTTTGTGTTTGAGTGCGTTACTTTATCAAAACAGAAATAAAGCAGGCAGGCCACAATGACGTGTATACGATTCCACGTCGTGGTTTGTTCCGACGGCCCACTTGCCGCATCTGCGAATTCTCAAGTGCAAAAACGCAGTCGCATTCGCACCCTGTGAAAAACGGGCTTTAGAATATTGACCCTTTTCGCGGCGATCATGTGGGCGCTGCCATGTTTGATCACGTGGTGACGCGCCCATTGCTTGCCTCAATTGCCTCTGTTGCCTCCTTGTTTACAATGGCAGTGTATGACGCCGGCGCGGCTTAGAAAACCTCTGTTTTCGGAGATATCGTAGACGGTGACTAAGGTGGACGACACGAAGCTTTGATCACAGCTTCAGAGAGCATGCAAAAGCGCTTTTGGAGCTGATTAAGCTATGGCCAAACGGCGCAAGCAGAGTATATGGTGCTTGTTTTAAAAAGCGGGGCTAAATATGTATTCCAACCTATCCAAGCTTTCCGATTATGAATTCAGTCAGGATTAGTGTGTCTTGCTCTTTGTTCTTTATTCGGCAAATATTTTGAAGCAGTGGCTTGTCAGTTTCTGACTCAGTGAAGATCCTCTGTGCGGACTCTGATTATTTTCTGCCTAATCGCTCGCGGTTGTGCTCAGTTCCGATAGATTTGTTCTTGCTGCGCACAAGGCTTGAAACGTAGCTGTTTTATACATTGTAATACCTTGTAGCAAATATATATTACAGTTAGTAACTCGCTTACTCTTGTGGACCCTCACGAAACATTCAGTTTCGACCATTCGTGCGCCATATGTGTAGTCCGTCATTTAATGTGCGTATTCAGTGCACATATATTCAAGTGTGCGCCCATTCACTTATTCTTAATACGTCGGCGATAGAGTGGGCGTAAGTTTTCCTGCCACTTGGGACAGGTGTGTATAGATAACGTACGCGAAACTTACTATGACAGGAAGCGGCGCTACTCCCTTTGTCATTGTTTAACGAGTGGTACTCACTCTTGCCAACGTTCTGGGGATGAAGCCCTTTCTTTGAAGGTTAGCGATACAAGGGTGGCGGATGAGCAAATTTCTGTATCCTCGAGGAAAGCTGTACATCACGAAGTGCCGGTAACACGTTCGGACAGTTGCAGCAGCGGTCCGCGAACTTGGCCACACAAATTCATTCCATTCCTTAACATGCCAGTCACTATTTTTGCAGCCAACTACTGCACAAGTCTTCAATCCACATGATTCAATCTAGCATGATTGGAGCACAGTGTGTTAGCGAAAACTCAGTTGCATTTCCGACAGCTGATCGCACAGAAGCAAGGTAGAAGCGGTAATGGTTTCGTATTCGTGCGCGGTCGCCGAGGAGAGGTATGGCGCGTAGGGTGCCTCGATGCCCAGCGCCGCGCTGGCATCGAGGCACCCTAATGGCGCGCCGCCGTGATCGCCATCTGGTTTCTCTAAAACAAACTGCTCCGCGAAAAGGGTCAATAATTAATTGTTCGCTAAGTGCTGCAAACACCACGGTGACAAACACTGTTTTGCAGTGTGTTGTTTGTCGAGCCGCGGTGTGTAGCTGACGTCAGGTATCGCGTTTTTGTAGACTCGAAAAATATCCACTTCCGTGTCGCATCGAGATGGTAAAGAGTGGGTTCATTTGCTTTTTAGGGACTTTAGGACGCTGCGGTGGTTGAGATGCTAAGGCGTTGCTGTGCCGAGAACTCTGTCGGTCGCATTTGCGACGAAGGTAAAAGAACGCCCGCGAACTTAGATTTCAAAGCACATTAGAGGACACAGGAGAACGGTGGTTGCGGAGGTGGAGCACTCGAAGGAGCACTCGACCAGCGTGTCCGTGTGTGTCGCACGCGAACATCTCTTGATCCCTCTTGTAGAGAGAGAGAATTTTCAATTGCAGAAAGGTGGAGTGGTTGGCCTAAGTGAAGTGCTTCTAGCCTGCTACTCCACGCTGGGGAAGGGCTTTGAGGCAATAACAACGATAGGATGGGAAGAGGAAGGAGGGTGGTGAACACGATGACGAGGGCTGCACAGCATACTGTTTCTGTGCAACGCGTACGTGCACACTTCACAGCACGGCACAGTCATCTTGGCGTGCAGAGGTAGAGGTTACTGCAGTGTAGCTAGGAGACTGTTTATAGCTTGCATACTTTTTGCATCTTGCAACATCCATTTGAACACTATGCACTCGCCGACATCCGTAAGTGGAGCTGTTTTCTTAATTAGAGTTCGTGCATGTTTATCGCACTCAATCCGCAATGTTCCAAGCACGTTCAACGACGACTTACTCGATCCTTGGAACGATACCACACAAGCAAGTCTGCGGACGCCATATTTGCAAAGGACGAAGCATTTTACCCAGGAGGGAGTGTCCACGGTGTTGTGGCCGTGCTGACTGCACGATTTTAGCCAGTGTCAAAGCTTATTATCTAGTGCTCTTTAAATGCAAATTAATGTCTGTACAGAAGCGTTGCATTAATTTTTGTCTTTGCACGTGCTTTCACTTGAATAAAGGGAACTCTATTTTCAGTAACGTAGGGCCTCAATGAATATTTTATCGAAAAACGAAGCAAGATTGCGCAAGAAACCGCCCTGCGACCTGCAGAGGAGCTTCCAAGTAAACATTCGCCGACAAGACCGCTTTGTGAAAAGCATTTAGTGAAGCAACACGTGGGTTCCGAACAATGGCACTACATCTCGCTCCGCCAAAATCTGCGCTCGGAGGCTTTGCTGCGAGTAAATCTCTACTTGCTTGTCTGCTTTCTGATACGCTTGATGCGTATACGCTTGTGCGGTGCCAGTAGTACGTCGCAGCGGTACTCTATGATAGTATTTCCGAGGGCTTTTTCGCATGGCTCGTTCGAGCGCTTATACCTGATATGATCTGCCGTTTGAGCTGCTTTTTATCAAGAATTAATGACGTAAGCATTAGCCGGTAGAGAGAGTGTAGAAGTGAGCCATGAACTATACATTGTGTCGGCTCGTGTGTGAGCAGTGTTCGGAGTGCATTTATATGCAAACACTGTGAGCAATTAGGTAGTACGCTTTTATTCAGGAACTGCGTCATTTCCGATAAAAAATTTAAGGCCGTGTTCAGATTAGTGTATACACCCACATTTTCATGCATAATTGTACATTCATATATTGAACGAGTTCTGGGGATCGAAACCAGACTGCAGCAGCCGAACTTGCTTCTGTTGAAAGCTTTTGGATGTGCACGTTAACGCAGCGCTCTGAATGCGCATTGTCTGTCTCCAAAAGTCTTTGATGAGAGCACATACTCCATGTAACACAACGCAACGAAGGGGGAAGAAAGGAAGTATGCATGTGAGTGCCATCACAAAACCTACTTGCACTCCTAGTTAACCCTATAATCTTAACTACCTTGATGAGGACTCCACTCCTCGCCAGAAATGGCAGATGTGCGTTCCTATTCGCCTCTTCCACGGGCTTATCATTGTGTGTGTGTGTGGGGGGGGGGGGGGGTATAGTGGGAACATACGTGCCGCTCCCCTCCCCCCATCCCCCCAAAATAGTCTGCGCCACTGCCCTCTCCCTCCCGCACCTCTCTGCTTAAAGTATATTTGGAAGCTAATTTGCAGCAGGCACATACTTCCTGTTGGAAATTCCCGTGTTAGACCCATGCATGTAAAAGGGTTAGCGCGTTTTAATATAGAAACATGGAGACGGCCACACACGTCGTGGTCTGAACCCCGGTGTGTATTGTTGATGAGCTCGTCAGGGCGGACGTCAAGCCTGCAACACGTCCGCCACCTTGAGGTACTGCCTGACGTGCAGCCAACAGTCGTGATTCAGCTGGTCGAGCTGAATGCCGGCGGCCGGCCGAGGGCAACACTCCACCCTGTCCTTCACAACGCGGACGGCCGTCATGTATGCGTCCAAACCGGAAAGGCTGTCTAGGGCGCGCCGGATCATCTCCTTGGCTCTCCGCTCTCCGACTGCCGCTTTGTCCTGCAACGTCTCCGCGAGCTTGGGATGTCGTGAGACGAACTCGATGGCGCTGGCGCAGTAGATGGACCGGTCGTCGTCGAACCCGAAGCGGGTAGCTCGCGCCACGAGGCTGCGGTTGCGCCTGGCGACGTCCACCACGACATTCATCTCGTCGCTCCCGTAGGTGTCGCTGAGGCATACGTTGAGCAAGGTGTAGTTCCTCGTCGCCGACGGCGCGATGAGTCTCACGAAGCGACCGCTGTTAGGCGCCGACAGCGTCAGATCGCAAAGACTCCGGCTACGCCGAACGAAGTCGGCGAGCAGCCGGCAGTCCACCTCGCTCAGCCGCAGCTCGCGCAGCGTTAGCTCGACACGGCCTTGATCAGGGGACTCTCCGTGCAGTCTTGTGGGATGTCCCGCTCGTTGTACAGCCTGGCGTTGAAGTGCACCTCGACTTCCTTGAGCTGGTTGGCACCGGCCAGGTACGCGGCCAGTGCGGTGAGCACCGAGTAATTGAAGGTGTTGTCCCTGAAGTGGAGCCGGAGCGAGGTGAGGTGGTCGCACGAGGCCAGGACGCAAAAGGCCAAGCGAATGTCGCAGGACGCGGCCCGGAACCAGTGCGAGTAGACGGTCATGGCCTTGACTTCCGGACACATGGGCAGCTTGGACATGGTGTGAGGGTTCATGTTGTGGTCCTTGATGAGAACTCGCTCCGTCAGGTCATACTCACGAATAACGTGACACGTGCTCTCGACGCAGCCCCACTCGATGAGCCGGTGCACGGTCATCTGCCTGATGCTCTCGTTCTCCGCCAGGGCCAGGAACAGCATGAGGCAGTCGTCCAGGTGAAAGCCGAGCAGGTCCAGCGTCAGGGTCTCGAGGACAGTGGTCTTGGCCAGCCCCGTCAGCCAGCGTCGAATGCTGCGAAAGCCGGTGTCCGGTTCGTTGAAGACGCCGTAGGTAATGGACCGGTCCCACCACGGGGGCAGGACGACGCTGAAGTGGCGCAGGGTGGTGCTCCACTCGAGCACTTCGGCGAAGATGTTGGTGCCCTCGCTCCCGCAGGGCACCATGTCCACGACCAGCTCTTCGAGCGCCGTCATGGCGGCAACGGTGTTGGCGAGCCTCGTCATGTGCGGGGTGCTGCAGAAACCGAGCGATCTGAGGGTGAGGCTTCGCAGGGTGTCCTTGGCCTTGGCCAGGTAGTCGGCGAAGCCCAGCGACGTTTCCATCCCCGCGAACATGCAGACCGACGTCCCGACGGCGAGTTCGGTCACGGTGTCGTTGCCCATGAGCAGCGTGATCAGCTTGGACACCTCGGAGTCCTTCAGGTTCAGGTCGGCCACGTTGAGCTTCCTGAGAGTGGTGCCCCCTAATCGACTAATCGAAAACGAGGGCAAGGGCACGCTGTCGATGGAGTGGTGCTGTCGCTTGCGAAACACCAGTTCGTCCACGTGCTCCATGGATGTGATCAGCCCCAGGATCACGTGGAAGAGGCCCGGGTTGTCTCGAGGGAGGTTGTGAAAGTCGCAGATGCGCAGCCGCTTGACGCCGACGCTCTCTCTGATGGCTGCCAGCAGTACCTCGTATCTGGCGACGTCGTAGTCGAGCTCGATCAACGTGACGCACCTGTTTTCAACGGAAGCAGAAGTTTGGAGAGTTTGGTGCGTATTTGTGGTTGAAACAATGGAATCATCGTCAAAAAGGATTACAGCAAGAGAAGGACAGATAGAGAAATAAAGAGGGAGCATGTCATGTCCGTTTACCCACCGCGGGAACCTAATGCCTATGGCGCCGTGCTACTGAGCTCGATGTCTCTGGTTCGATTCCGGCCGCATTTCGGTGTAGTCAAAAAGCAAAAATGCGCTAATGCACTTCAATTTAGGCACGCGTTAAAAAGCCTGAGACGGCGAAAATTAATCTACAGTACCCCGCAACAGCGTGCTATAATTTATATAACCTAATCATGGTTTTGGTACGTAAAACCCCAGAATTAGTTTTTTTTTTACTCTTGATTCCTTTCTCTGCCCCTCAGTCTGCGTCATAGAGTTTCTCACTGTAACACCTAGGGGGCAATCTGGCGCCACCGTCTATGGGAGTTTCTTAAAGGGGGCGTTGTACCGTCATGGGAATGAAGGTATATATATATGTCTGCGAGGTTTGTGTTGGCGGGTCTTGTACGAGGCTTCGTCTATAACGCGGATATCGCTACACATATAACGGGTTCATAAAATAAAATCTGCATAAGAGGTTTTCAATCACCCACATTAAATCTCTCAATAAAAGTTCTCACCTATAATGCATAATTAAGCGAATAAAAAAAATCATGACAATCTGTTCCAAAGCGAGCTCGAATCCTGTCATCTGTCCTCCAACTTCAGAGGCCCGCTGATACCTTTTACGTTTCATACAATTGTACATCCAACAAGTCCTCGTCATTAATCAGAACATGTTTTTGTTTAATAATAAAAGGAAAACAGCTTTTTGAGTGCTGTTTTAGTAGGAAATGAAGCATTGTGACAGACGGAACGGTGCTAGCCAGGCGCGTCTTCAAGGTGTCCTGGCTCTCCGAGGACGATGCCAATCCGAAGTCACAATATACCGGCATTCCCATGCTTACCACGGCGCATCAGCGCCAGATTTGCCTCTAAGTAATATAATGAGAAACTCTATGGTCTGCGTATACCATTTCGCGCTGCTTTCACCATTTCAATCGTGGCCTCCGAGATCGCAATGGCGCCACTTGGTGTGATCCCAGAGGCCACGTTCCAACCAAAAGAATAAGCACCTGTGCTCCTGGCACAGGCGCTGAAAGAGATCCATGGCCGCGCGGATGCGAGCGGCGATCCTGGTGGGAGCTGTCCACGAGTGCGGAATCACCCGAAGCGGGGTCAGGACTAGCCGGAGCTCGCCGATGTCGTCTTCCTCTTCCTCGCGCAGCTGGAACCCGATGTGAGAGATAAGCTGGTTGCACGCTTCGAGGCGCCACAGAAGCTGGCAGACCGGATCACTGTCGCTCCTGGTACAGTGCAGCCGCCTTAGGTCGAAGCGATACGCCCCATAGCTGTCGCCGTGAGGTCGAGGCCTAACGACGTGTTTATCCATTTGCTGCCCGTTGTGCGATCGGGTGAGCTGTCGCTTGCCAGGAAGAACAGTCGGCGATTTGCGGTTGTCGGTCAACGGCCTTCACGTGGATGCTCTCCCTTGGAGTTGTCCCAAATCTGGGCATGAGAAAGGTATACAGAGGCAGAAATACTTGAGAGAGAGAAAGCGCTTTGTGAATACGGGCGATGTCTAATTGAGCAATGCTTTCTTTGACTCTTTCCAATTTGCGAGTGCCAACTGCTGCTGTTATGCCGGTTATACAACTCGGGCCACTGGGTATATATATGCGCCACTGGAGATGTGTCTGAATAAAATGTGTCTGAATGCGCATCTCGGCATGTGACACTGGGTAGAAGAACATACTCGGCCAATCACCGGATTTGTCATGTGCCAATCGTTAGGTGCCCGAATAGATATAGTCAGAAAGGAGCGAAGTAGTCGGCATCAGGATATTGAAGAAGTCGGCTACAAAGCAGTGAAAAAGATGGCAACAAAAAGCAGCCGAATGTGGAGAAAGAAGTGAGCAGAATAGGACGAGAGCATGCACTAAGCGAGGAAGAAGTGGAGTCTACATAAACTTAAAAAAAGAAGTGCTTGTAGCCGATTGATATATGTGCGTGGAATCCGCCGATGTCTTTTTTTATATACAACAGATAATTATAAAAAAATGTGCATGTGGCAGATAGCACAAATTCCAGTCCTTGAACTGGATTGCTGGAAGAGGCGGACATTAAATACACGAAAACATCGAAATGCATAATGAAGAAATTAAGAAAATATCTATTTTAATAACTACTTTAGGCACATGTAGGAACTGAAGCCAGCGAGTTATCAAATTCTGCGAAACACTTATAGCGCTCCGATGCGCTAGTGTACACAAAATCGGAAATTAACACACATGCTTTAAACTTTGCCTACGGATCACTGATCACTGTCCTTCATTTTTATTGCATAAAAATAACACCTGTGTCCCGTGCTATGGAAGTGCACGTTGAAGATCCCCAGGTGGTAAAAAATTGAAGGACACTTTGTAAATTCCAAAGTGTGTTCGGCGAAAGCCTGTGCCCATTCGACTGACTACCACCGCATGCGCATTCGCTCATTGTTCTTCTGGCGTTTGGTATCGGGGGAATCCACATTCTTGGGGCGCTTCTCCGAACCGCTTGCCGTGGAATCATCACCGGGCCGCTTGGGAGCCATATCCGACTAACTCGACTGCTGAAACGGGACATCTGACGAAGGAGCGTTGCCGCGCGCGCCACTGTACCATCACGTGATTGCGGAGAGAGTGTAAGGGGGAGAGGCCACAGCTGGCACCGTTCCAGGGCACGGACGGACGGACGGACGGACGGTCGGACGCCGCGAGTATGAGCCATTAAAGGCTTTCGCCTTAAAACTAATCCAGGGTCCCCAACTACGGTGTGCCTCAATCAAATCGCGGTTTTGGCACTGAGGACACCGGGAAAACCTCGACGTTCCCCGTATAAAAACAGGAAAAAAAAAAAGAGTATTCAGTACTTATTTGCAACGCATCGAAAAACCCAGAAAGTCGAACGTCTAAGTCAGGAACATTAAACTTTCTCATAGTACACCTAACATCAGCCCTGTTTTACCGAATGTTAACTAGATGTCACGCATAGTTCTGTATAGACTGGGAAACATTGAGATTAACGGCCGCATAACGACGTCGAACAAACAAATAACATGAAAGGAGATGCATCGCGAGCACAGACGTATGCGCGCAGCCGCAAGCACACTGCAGCGTTCCATACCGGAAGTACTGATGTGATGATGCTTCGTATAACGCTCTACTAATTTGCTACCGCAATCAATGCTTCGCCTTTCAGGCGAAACTGCGACTTCTACTGTTAGCGGAATCGAAATGCTAGGCTGGCAACATGAAAAAAAAAAAAAAAGAAAAGGAGGGCGACCCGCGATGGAAGTAGTCGGAACGCACGTTGTTACTCCTCTTATTTTTCTCTTATTTCTCAATTAAAGAGTTATTTGTTCAAAATGTGACTCTGCGAAGAATTCCTTAACACTACGACGCGGGGCCCTGTCGCGTTAAAACGTAATAACACCTTCGCTGCAAAACAAACGCATTCTCACACACAGTCCAGGCCGTGGAAATCTTCGAGAACGGTCTATTTATATTCCCTCCTGCGATCACCTGAACGATGTTAAGGGACATTAATCGTACGGTGAAGTGCTTGCTAAGACTTGAATACAGGTGCGAACCAGAGTGGTGCACAGCTGAGAGCAGTCCAAAACAAGAGAGAGAGAGAGAAAGAGAAGTTCACCGCTGGTAGAAACATGGAGGCTCGAAGGGATTAACAGTGGTGTCAGAAGAAGTGTCGCTGAAGCCAAAGTTTTGACAAGGCCTTGACGAAGACAAGTTCCTTTGTCGCAACGTTGGCTTCGGAGACATCCCTCGCGCATCCACTGTCAACCCCAGCGGGAGGAGGACACACACGTACTCACGTCTTGTGGAAGACAGGCGTTCGTTGCACGATGACGGTGTAGCAGCACGCACGGTGGACCGACCTTCTTCCTCTGGATGTGCAGCGTTTGCAGGATAGGCTGCGGAACGGCTCCTAAGAACGCTGGCCTGCTCGCTTGCTCGTTCCACAGCTCGTGTCGCAAGCACGCGCAGTGCCAGCGTTCACGACGATGGCGATGTCTTCTGCTGGTGTCTGCAGTCTCAAAACTTCTTGTAGGGCGGTTGTTCCTCGGCGAAATAGCGCAAGCCACTAAGCGGCGATCGGCCTTGAATCTGGCGGTGCGTGGGTTCAAGAAAACAATAATCGTTCAGTAGAGGACGTGAGAAGGTCGTTGTTGTTGTTCAGTGGAATTGTGACTCGTATACGCTGAAGTAGTCACTGCCGAAACGGTAACGGGAACTGTGAACGCATGCGCAAAAACACGAGCACGCGCGCCAGTTTCGAGTAGGCTACTAAGGCAAGTACGACACAGGCGAATAATTTTTTTTTCAGAAGCCATCGAAGTTTATTATCAAAGTAAGCGAATTTATATTATTGCTTATGTGCACCGCGGAAATCAAACGGGCACATTGAGCAGTGCTATAACGAAGCAAACTGCTGACGTCGATAAACGGCGCTTGAAGATGGCGGCACAAGTTATTGTCGACATGCTTTCGCTTGATGGCATGACAGCGGGATGATTGCGCCACGACGACGGTTTGACGACGATAAAGGCTGCAAGACGACAGGTGCGGCGATGACGTGACAACAGCTGCGCATCCGCGCGTTTTTCGCGGCTTGTTTACTCCCTGGATATCAGACACACTGCTCTGAACAATCGCCCAAAAATCACGCAGTCCATTCCACGCACTGTGGGAGTCGATCTAAGCGAAGCTGTGATTTATCCGACTCAAAGGAGCATCTCGTCAAGAGACGCGGAGCGAAGGCTTCGGCGAAGAACACGCGACTATACGATGATGATGATGATGGTCATGATTTCTTGGCATTCCTCTCCGAAACGGGACGGCGACAAATAGTCACCTGGTCTGCTTGAGCTAATCAAGTAATCTACAGATAACAAAGCAATAGCTTTAAAGGCCCTTTACGCGGGTTGCCGGCGTTGACCGTGAGCGAAAATTGTTTACCAATTCTATGGCTACCAATACAACGAAAAATGTTTACCGAATGCGCGCGCGTTTATACCAAACGCAGAGCGCTGCTTGGTTCCTTGCAGCGCCTCCAGATGGTGCTCGCCTCCGCGAATCTGTGGCGGAGCCGGCCGTGCGGAGAAAAGAAAAAAAAGGACCAGAAAGCTCACCTCCATCCATAGAGTTCTCCGTAAGCGTTTCCCGGTAAAGGTCACGGTTGCATAAGCTGCGGTTGCGGGAAGCGTGAGAAGCAGTCGGACCCTTTAGTTCTATCGCGTACTACTACTCTTAAAGGTGAAGCTTAAGCGTGTCCGACGCTTTTTTTTTATCGCTCTAGCATTTTGTCTATGTCTCAGTAATCTCTTCTATCTCCCTTGTCTATTTAATCTATGCCTGTAACGAATCCGGTCCTGTAGAAACGCTCAACACAACAACACCACCACCGACCACAGCATCTATAAACCTTTAGACGGCACAAAGCTCTCGCGCGACAGCCACGGGCGTCTGAATCGGCGCCGAAATTTAGGCGCTCCCCAACTCGGCTACGCCAGAGCGCGTTCTTCCCTCAGCGGTAAAAGTCGGACTACAAAAAAAAAAAAAAAAAAAAAAAAGTTGTCGCAGTTTCACCTAAAAGGCGAAGCATCAATTGCGATAGCAAATTTGTAGAGAGTTATACGGAGTAATAGACGAGTTGCAAAACAAGATTCGTTGCAGCGCCATCTGTATTTGTGTACAGGAAGTAGCCAGCGGCCGCCATTGTGCATGAATAGTCGTGGGCGTTTCGCCCGTTTGGTACGCGCGTGATACCGGCTTGGCGTACTGAATCGACGTTTGTGGCGAACTCATCCTTTTTCGTGCTGTTGTGGGGCGACTGTGAACTGGTGCCATGCCAGTTAACTGCTGTGTGCCACTGTGCACGCAATTTGGTGGCTTTGACAAGTCTGGACAAAAAGTAAGTTCCTTCTTGCTGCATCGCACCTCCGTCGTGCGCTTGTCAGGCAGTGGCTTGTTTTTGTCATTAAGCATGTTTTTACTTATTTATATCGCTAGATATGTGACTTAATTCATCTATAAGTGATCTCGATACGCTTTAGCGATAAAATTAATAGGTAAATGCCTTTAAAAACCTGAAACCATTTGCGGTTTGTGGGATGCGGCACGATGTTTACCAGACGCCGTTACATGGTTTTGACCACTCGTCTCCCTAAGCAAAGGGCTATATCGTTGTGTTACACTGTAAAAGGAACGTTTTTAGACCGTGCTGTGCGCGCATACTACCATTCTTTAAGGGCGGAGGCCATTTGTGGTTTGTCACAGCTCTGCGAATGTTTACGTCGAAGCACCGTCTTCGCCGTTTATGTTGGCGGCGAAACACATCCGGTTCGCGTTGTTCGCAGGCAGTACTTGTGTCGTGTGATGTGGTCAAGTAAGACGGCTATGTGTGTGTGGACCGACAATGTCAGACATACCGTGCATTTCGCCTGACGGCTGCATTACTGTGCACACGCACTTATAGTCGAGCCCTGTATGCATGTCAAAACGGCTTTTCGTGTTTTATTTTGCTATAAAGTTACTGTATCTGCCTTCATCGAAAAAAAAATCCGGTCTGTTGTCGTAAAGCCCTGCGCATATAAGCACCTGAAATCGAGAAATTCGCAACGGTGCAGCCATGTGCGTACACCGCGGTTGCGCAGATTTGTCGAGTGTTCGAAACCATAACTGTCTTGCATAGCATCGTCAATTTCTTGTTTTAGGAGAGCATTGTTTAGATATGTCCCAATCAAGACAGAAAACATTCTGAATATTGACTTTTATTCACAGGTGTCATACCACAGATTCCCAAGAGACCAGGACATATACAAAAAGTGGATTGCAGCCATCAGGCGAGACGAAGGCCCACTCTTCACAGTTTCGAAGGCCACCAGGGTCTGCTCTCTCCACTTTCTTGAGAGTGACTTTGTTGCTAACGTTGCTAATGGTTACCGACACTTACACCAGTCTGCTGTGCCATCCACATTTTTATTCAAGCAGCCAAAGCCGCCGAGGAAACCACCCGCTCAACGGGCACCACTTCAGAAAGTTGCATCATCTAAAAGGAAGTGTAATGGTAAGGCTCAAGGGCTTCCCACTACAGGACAAAAGGTAGACACCCGTAACGATAACCGAGCAGATGACAAGGAAAACTCAGCAGATAGATGCAACAAAAATAGTGAAGGCACTGATGTCAATGTTGAAGATACGGGCTCCACTTTGCTTCCTGACAAACAGCAACAGTCACCAGAAGAACCAGCCTCTGGAAGTATTTGTGCATGCAGAAAAATATTTCTGCCCTAGAGCAGGAGCTGGCTGCAAGCAAAGCAAGCGAAGCAGATACACAGGCTGAAAATAAACACCTGAAGCTGCAAGTAAGTTCTTTAGGAGAAACTATTGCTCTCCTACAAAATAAACTCGTTGCAAGCAAAGCAACTGAAGCAGAAAATCAGCGCCTGAAGCTGCAAATGAAGGCGCAAAATAATGAATTAAAGCTGCTTCGTACGGAGCTTGTCACTGCACAGAAAAATATTGAGAAGCTGGAAGAATTGCCTCCATTTGGAATTGAAAGATTCAAGGACAACACTGATGACATTGAGTTTTACACTGGACTGCCCAGCTACAAGCACTTCTGTGCTCTCATGCATCTCCTTGACTTTGGAGAAAATGGTGAAAACATTGCACGCAAGCGTACGAGGAGTGGGCTACGAAATGTTGAATATAGAGGTCGGCGACACAAGATTGGTGTAGAGAACCAACTCTTTCTTGTGCTTGTTAAACTTCGAGTTGGCTTATTTCACAGACACATCGGCCACTTGTTCAACGTCTCTATCAGCACGGTGTCAAGAATTTTTTCTGCAGTGCTCGACTATATCTATTTGCAAGTAACAGAAACGACAACATGGATATCACGACAAGCTATTGATGCTGCCATGCCATCTGCTTTCAAGGAGAAATATCCATCAACACGTGTCATCTTGGATGCCACTGAGATTAGATGTGATGTGCCAACATCTTTTGTGACGCAATCACAAGTCTATTCCTCATACAAGTCTACCCATACGTTCAAAGCCCTCGTAGGCATCTCCCCTCATGGAGTACTTACTTTTGTTTCGGAACTATTTACTGGGTGTACGTCTGACAGAGAGTGTGTGGAGAAGAGTGGATTTTTAGACCTGAAGTTTGACACAGGTGACTCAGTCATGGCTGACAAGGGATTTAAAATAAAAGACCTGCTGCAAAGCAAGAAAGTAATGCTGAACATTCCACCCTTCCTCATGCATGGGCAATTTACTCCCACAGAAGTGGAGGAGACTCAGGAAATCGCAGCAATCAGGATACATGTGGAAAGGAAGATCAAGAAAATCAAGGGATATCACATTTTTGACCGCTCGATTCCAATCTCCCTTGTACCCTTAGCCAATCAGATGTGGGCCGTGTGTGCCTTCCTGACAAACTTCCAGCCATCACTTCTGAAAGAAGATACAAACTGATCTGTCCACAGTGTTCCTTAAAGACGCCTTATTTTCTAGTCATATGTTGTCAATCCTCACTACCTCGTGATGCTGCCATCTTCTGTGCAATAAAATGTTTGCAGCCCTACTTGTCTTTTTGACATGCCATTCTTGCGTTGTTTACTGTATCAGATTACAGTGCTTGACAGATATGGCAGCAGTGTGTCCATGTAAAAGTTGTCGAGCACCTCTCTGGCACTTTTCCATTCATTCTCATTAAATCTTATTCGTTCGATCAAAAGAAAATCTCCTCCATATACCACAAAGTCACCCCAGCGCAACTGTGATACACCCATCTGCCCAAGAAGTTGATGATAATACTGGTGGTCCCTCTTAAGCTCTGGTACACCATCCCTGATTATGCAACAGAAATCAGTGTTTAGAAGGGCAGACGCCTTGTGGTCACGTAGAGAGTAGGGACACTTGATCTCTACTACACCATAGGATTGTTCTGTGGGGTCGTACACAATCCTGTCGGGCGACGCACCCAACCAAGGAAAGGCTGGGTTAACCAGCAATCCACAGGTACTAACTGTAGGAGCGTGGCCCAGACGGCGTAGAGCATCCTCGTAGCGTTGAGCAGCTAGCGGTTCCATCTTGATGCCGTAACTGGAAAAATGTAACGGAAATAAACTGAGTGCAATGTTAGTTACTGCACAATGTCTATTACAATTTTGGATATGCTAATGCCACTCTGTGGTATATATACTTAGTTCATGCATTTAAAAGGATGAAAAGAAAATACTAACTTGACTGCAGCAACTCTAGAAAGGTCTCTGGCAGCTGTGAGGTTTTGCAGGCCCTTTACTGTCCACTCCTTCCTATTCAGGACCACACCAAAGTTGGAGGAGGTGACACGAAGCCGGCGTTCCTGATGCCATGTTGCACTTTTTGCCTGCTGGCGGCTGTCCTTTTCAAGTGCTTCAGCTGCCACTGGTGTCATACATATCTCCTGATGCATGAAATAAATGCCAGACAGATGTGAAAATTAAAAACATTGCATGTTTCTCACACTCAGTGCACACAAAGGCCTAACGGATAAAAAGATTTACATCTTAATATTTGTGGGGTTGCTAAAGATACAAAATATTACATCTGTCCGATACGACCTAGTGACGGGAACTATATGAATGTGCACATCTATGTGCTACCAAACGGGGGTCAAAGGCAATTAAAATATTAAATGTGATGACTCAGCCTATAGCATCGAAACCATGGCTAAATATAATTCACACAAGGGTTTGGCACCCACACACAACATTTGAGAGATTCATAGTAATTCCTTGCAAGGAACATTGACCAGCCTCTGACCTGCACAACACTGTTTGTCCCAAGGTGTGCTGGAGGATTCCAGGCTGTGCTGCTTTCGAAGAAAGTCAGAGTCGGGATGCTTTCCCAAGGATCTTCTTCGTTTGCTGGTTGTAAGCCAGAAAGAAAAACGGTGAAACCGTGTGGCAGCAGGGACTGCTGGTAGCTCTGTGGCGCCAATGAGGACACCAGCCCGAACCTGGACTGCACGGTCTCGCCTTCGTCGGTTAGGAGGAGCGCTTTCGCGAAGTCATTATCGGGGTCAAACGAAAGCAGCTCTTGAGCAAACTTTTGCTTCGCCTCTTCTTGCTCCTGCCGATTTCTACGGCGTACACGGCGCTCTTTCGGCAAGGCAAACTTTGGCGCACTAGTCCCGCCTTCTTTCACTTTGCGCCAGTCCACGGATTGAAGCGGGCATCCTCTGATCGCGCTTCTGCGGGGAATCCTCCATTGCTGAGGTAAATCCGTGCACGAGAGCTGGTCCGGCGCCTCGGAGAAACCCTTTGACTGTAGGAGCACGACAGTCCTCAAAACAGCGATCATGTGGTTGCAGGCGAGCTTTCCTGCCGGGCAGTCGCAGCTTCCATCGATGATGCGTGTCGTGTCCAATGCTATCATCACGGAATACGGTGGCGCGTTCTTTTTTTTTGCTTCGGTAGCATGGCGCCTTCAAAAAGGTGAGCCCGGCGCTGGAAATAAATAAAGAATGCTAAGCTCCTCCATCCATGACTTCAGACAAGAGAATCAACTATATCACCAGCTCATCTATAATTTGTTTTCTTAAACCTAAGCTTAAATAAAGTCATGATGATTTCTTAACATTCACACAACAACAAAGCGCTTTTATCACAGAAGTTCAACGGTTGCGACTATCGCCCGTTTACATGCGATACAGTTGCACAAATATTTACCTGCTTTGGGTGACATTGGTCTTCAGCGCACATACGTTGACGTACGATTCCACGTGAAAGTTGTAGCTTCGTTCGTAGCTTCGTTTCGTTCCCGATCGTCCTGCATAAAATTCATGTACGCTCCGATCTGACAGCGGAGGTAAGACGGCGAGGTCGTTCTTCCATCCAGTGATGGGGAAAATTACCTTCCCTGAATGGTGCGACATCGTTGGGAGTGATTGCACAAACACGGAACACAAAATGCTGCGCAGACGATTGTTCACGTCAAGATAAAACTTGTCTGTCCCTATCGCATTCGCATGTGCACTGCGTTTTGTGTAGTGTTTTCATGCACGATGGCGGCGCTGCACAGTGTTGCTTGAACACTCCAGAGCTTTTTACAGTGTTGCTGGCATTTATGCAACTCGTCTATGATAGTAGCTTTATCAGCTGTATAAACTTGGACATGCAGCAGCACCGGCAACACGCACAACTGTTGTGGACGCCATCGGCGTTTTGCCCGCGTTCGCACAAAATGCGTGCGGCGTTGGTGACTGTTGCCGGAGCCTCTGATATAAATAGGCACTTGGTGCCGCAGCTAAACGTCGCTTCTCTTCCCTCCCCCTCCCCCCACGGCCTTTCGTGCGTCGGAAGAAGGCGCGTTTGCTCTACATATATGGTGATTGTAAAGGAGGAAAGAGACGCCTACTTCTGCAGCCCTTAAGGGAGCACGGCGCAGAACGCGCGTTTGTTCTGCGCCGTGCGTTCACTCCCCGTGAAAGCGCGCGTCCCTCGCGCCCTTTCACTCGCACATACAGCGTTCGGCGGCGCGCGGCGACGATTTCATCTCCATTGACGTCATACGGAACCTCACGGCGACGGCGACGGCGACGGCAGAAATCTGCTTTGGAGTGTCCATATAATTGCTATCGCAATAAAAAAAAAACGCAAAAGAACGAGAGAAAATCATTCGCTTTAATAATAGTCAACCTCTCCTCAGCATTCGTCCTTCGACGGACATCATAAATCATATTCGACATCGCAAGATCGCCGCGTCGAAGTTTCACAGTGTGCATTCGCTAGAAGTGCTCTTTGCGATTCGGCAGAGCTCTTGATAAGGCACGTGGATCGCACAAAAACAAGTATTTCACGAGATTACACGTTGCATATATGATGGTAATAACGCCTGTTATACGCATTGAATTTAGTCGTATACCATTTATATCACCGCTTCTCTAAAGCCTTGCTTCACATAGGTTCTGATAGGATCTCGGCTAGGTGAAGTGGGCCTGAGCACAGGAAGAATGAAATGACAAAGACGGGCATTAAGATGACGAAAAACGAAGGAGAAATATATTAAGCGAAGCTTTATAGGCTCACAAGTGTCGGCAGTGGTGGTAGTGGTGATGGCGGTGGTGGTGTCAGGCTGAAAATGGGCCACTCCTGGTGATAGTGCAGAGAGGGTCCAAGCTCAATGGCACACGCACCTGTCATGTGGGCCGATCCTGGTGATAGTGCAGAAAGGGTCCAAGCTCATTGGCACATATCCCTGTGGGCTCGGGGACCTGTAACGCGCCCTTGGACTACCCTTGTCAAACGTGGGACCCAAAGAGACAGAATTACCAACCCTTTCCCCTGTCGAGAAAATGGGGGTAAGCGAAGCTTCTGGCAAGAGGACGCTGCCGGGGTCCGCGCCTCTTCGCTGACGTTTCGTCTGGGCTTCGGAAGCCCTCACGCTAGAATCGGACGATAAGCTTCGCTTACCCCCATTTTCGACGCAGGGAAAGGGCTGGTGATTGTCTCTTTGGGTCCCACGTGTGACGAAGTTCAAGGGCGCGTTACAGGTCCCCGAGCCCGCAGGGGTATATGCCATTGAGCTTGAGCCCTTTCTGCACTACAGCCAGGATCGACCCAGTATTTATTTATTTATTCACAGGCTCCGAAGTGGAGTATTGCGTGAGGGGGGTTACAAAAGGTTACACAATAAAAAGGAGCAAAAAAAAAAAGCGTGACGCCGCCATTACCACCACCACCGCCGACACTTGTCAGGCAATACAAGCTTCGCCTGAAAAAAAAATACGTAGGATCTCCTCAGGGAGTTATCTGAATGATGCGTAGGAATTTTATCGGCCTTGAACTTTATCCGGAACCTTACGGAGACGGCAGAAATGTGCCTGGAGTGTCCATATATAATTGCTATCGCAATAACAAAAGATTCTAACAGGGCGTGATGAGTGGCCCTTTGATATGATCTTGAAATGTGCCCTGTTATTCCTCTATTTAGGGCGAATGAAATCACGTACAGTATAGAAGGACGTAAGCTTCTAAAGGGCTGCAAGTAGGACCAACAGTGCAACTTTTGTGATAAGCACTATCGAATTAGCAATCTGAACGTCCATGTCTAACATTTATTTATTACATAGTTGGATGAAACTGTATAGTGTACCAGCATAGTGTACAGCTGGATATCGTGGCTCGAAACGAGTTTGTAGGTGCACCTAGACGTCATGCATGCGCGTGTGCATATCGAAAAACACGGCGTACGGCGTTTATTGGAACACGTGTACTTGAGGCGAAGGAGTCATCGCAATTAACATGCGCATTTCGCCACCTCGCCCATCAGCGCCTGCGAGAGGCAGGGCTATAATTTTCGAAGACAAATACGCCACTGATGCATATCTGGTTGCGTCTTCAGACGCCACAAGCCACTTCGTCATTTTTCCTTGCGCTTTTCGACGTAAACAAACACAAACAAAATAGTTACTATCGCCATTGTCGCTGGTTAACGCCTAGAGTACGCATGATTTTTAAGCACCACATCCACTGTCAGCTTGGCGCTCGCGCACGTAGAGTTAAGGTCTTAGATACGTAAAGTCAGCGAACACTCAAGGAGCACTCGGCGGTGGCACCGACCCCATCTTGCTTTCGCTATCGGAATCATTGCTTGTCTGCGAAGCCGGTAGATTAGGCGACAGATCCTGCGAGTTGCCCTTGTTGGCCACCGGGGGCGTGGGTGGCTGGTACGGCAGGTTGCCGCTAGCTGGTGCGGTCGGTGACGCCGGCATGTGGGGGGAGAGATCCCTCGAGAAGATGTCCCTGTTGGCCACAGGGGGCGTGGGTGGCTGGTACGGCAGGTTGGCACTTGCTGGCGCGGCCGGCGACTCCGGCATGTGGGGAGAGAGATCCCTCGAGAAGATGTCTTCGTTGGCCACCGGGGGCGTGGGTGGCTGGTACGGCAGGTTGCCGCTAGCTGGTGCGGCCGGCGACGCCGGCATGTGGGGAGAGAGATCCCTCGAGAAGATGTCCTTGTTGGCCACCGGGGGCGTGGGTGGCTGGTACGGCAGGTTGCCGCTAGCTGGTGCGGCCGGCGACGCCGGCATGTGGGGAGAGAGATCCCTCGAGAAGATGTCCTTGTTACCCACCAGGGGCGTGGGTGGCTGGTACGGCAGGTTGCCGCTAGCTGGTGCGGCCGGCGACGCCGGCATGTGGGGAGAGAGATCCCTCGAGAAGATGTCCTTGTTACCCACCGGGGGCGTGGGTGGCTGGTACGGCAGGTTGCCGCTAGCTGGTGCGGCCGGCGACGCCGGCATGTGGGGAGAGAGATCCCTCGAGAAGATGTCCTTGTTGGCCACCGGGGGCGTGGGTGGCTGGTACGGCAGGTTGCCGCTAGCTGGTGCGGCCGGCGACGCCGGCATGTGGGGAGAGAGATCCCTCGAGAAGATGTCCTTGTTACCCACCGGGGGCGTGGGTGGCTGGTACGGCAGGTTGCCGCTAGCTGGTGCGGCCGGCGACGCCGGCATGTGGGGAGAGAGATCCCTCGAGAAGATGTCCTTGTTACCCACCGGGGGCGTGGGTGGCTGGTACGGCAGGTTGCCGCTAGCTGGTGCGGCCGGCGACGCCGGCATGTGGGGAGAGATATCCCTCGAGAAGATGTCCCTGTTCGCCACCGGGGGCGTGGGCGGCTGGTACGGCAGGTTGGCACTTGCTGGTGCGGCCGGCAATGCTGGTAGGTTAGGAGTAAGATCCCGCGAGAATATGTCCGGGACTGCGGGTGACCGGGTGACTAGCGGAGGCCTGCGAAAGCACCACGGAGAAGCACCGCCAGAAATGCTCAGAGATACTGGAGTAGATGTTCCGAGAACATTAAAATTGTATCTTGAAACATGAGCAAAGAAAAACTATCTCCTAACTGTTAATCAAGGGGCCATGGAACAAGGGATATGCATGTACCTGGAAACATTTCCACAAGCGTATACTTGTCTTCGCCCTGACGAAGACACGTATCTTTGTCGAAATGCTGGCCAGAGACGTCCCTTGTTCAACGACTGTTGAACTTTCAAGTATCCATGTTCCTGTGTACCTTTATGATGTTAATTGTGGTTAGACTTGCCAACCTATTCGCCTTGCAGCCTAAGATTGCCTTGCAATTTCTCTCGAATGGCACTTACACCGGTGTGTCACCTCTGGCTGTTCTAAAGCTTCGGTCACATGAAACGCCGTTTTGGCATACTGCTGTCATCTCGGAAAGCCAAATAGACGCCGTAATACTCACGAAGTTAAAGGTGGGTCTGAAATAGCTAACTGACGTCAGTGTGGTTATTGACCAAGTGTTCTATGACCGATAACGCCGACGTATTTCGCACCATAAAGTATCCCATAAAGTATCGCACCATAAAGTAAACCACCATGCAGTGTTACCATAAAGAGGTAACACTGGTGGTTTACTAGAGGTATAACACTGGACTAGAGGTAAGTATGGTGGCTTAGCCAGCATGAAAATGATGTGAAGTACTTTAGTTCGCTTGAACTTTGCCATTACGACTTCAAACGGCTGCGTGACTTTATGAATTGATGGTTTTCAACAACATATAGCGTTATAAAGCCCACAAATCGCAACGCTTACGCATATTGCCAGGTACTAATTTCCTTGCTGCGTTGAAAATACTACGGGCGCTTTGAAATTTAGAAAGATAAAACTGAATAAATAACGTCACGACAACGTTTGAAACCTCAAGTCCTCAAGTGCGAAGGCTAGATAAAGACATCCATTAACCACCATTTCCATCCTAGCTGATTGGAGTGCAGAATTCTTTCTATTAAATAGGATAAACTCCATGTTTCGTACGACAGAGATTAGGATGCGATGGTTGCATTCGTAAGCGTCGATGGCGAATACCGGCGCGGAGCCGCCAGCTAACTTTCGTGACGTCAGAGGGACGGGAACTCGACGTGACCTCTCTGTGCGCTCTAAAACTGCTGCTCTCACGCTATTTACCGTGCTCGTCGTGTGAATAAGTAAATGACGGTCACATCACCATTTTTATACCGAGGATGCGAGACGAAAAGTCGGTGCTATCGCCTACGTGCGCCATCATGTGTGCGGCCGTTGCTAAAAAGAAATGATGGCCATGCAGTGCATGGATCTATCTCAATTAGGCTCTTGTGGCATCATTCTCATTCCAAATTTCCCATTGTAGTGTTTCGGGAACAATAAGAACAAAACGAATAACTCAAACTCCAGGGAGTTTGCTGGGCGTTGGTTCTCAAAATGTGATTTATATTTAGAACACAGAAGTTCAAGGAAAGCTGGAAACTTGAAGCGGTTAACAGTGAAACACTGGTGGTTTAGACTGCATGGAGCTGACTGCATGGACTGCATGGACTGCATGGAGCATGGAGGTGGTTTAGACTGCATGGAGCCATCGTCTTTCCGTAGAGTTTGAAGCAATGGCTCCAGCATGCCCTGGTACGAACATTCTAAACGCCGTGTTCTAGAAGAACATTCCTACACTCAACACTGCACCTCGTTATTTCAATACACTCAACACTCCACCTACTCTACCTCGGTTCAACAGAGCAATGCGTTAGAGTGGATGGCAGCGCCGCCACTCGACAGAAGTGGTCGCTGCGCTTCACTGACGCTCCACGGCGATTACTTGAGAATCGTAGCCTCTTATTTCAGTCGATGGGTGGTGCTTTGCTTAGCTCGGTAAAGTGGAGGAATAGCTCCGAGTCGAGAATCGATCTTAGAATGCGTGGGTAAGTCTAGGTCACATTTGGGAATCCACACTTAGAATCTTCATTTTGTGCAATATCTCCCTATAAAATATATATGTATGCCACGTATCCAATAATCCCATATGCACATATGCGGATCCCCTATAAAAATTCACATGTTCCCTTATATCTCATATGGGACAACCTGTCAAATAGACCCATATTCGAAACAGTATGAACATATGGGTATCGCCATGAATACACGTATGTCCCCATATATCCGATATATGGGGCATGCGCCATAGCATAGTATAATTTTTAACACAGTGTTTAAAAATGCCTACAAAATTGACCCAAATTACGTCGCTATACTGACTATTTGGGCGGACGTCATTGGCAAAAAAAACAACAACAAAAAACATACCAATTCATTCAATAGTTCAGCTATTAAATTAACTTTTTAGTAACAAATGTTACGGCATTTGTTTATATCAGAAAGTTGAAGAGACCCAGCATAAAAGTCTAATTCTTTGTCTCCGCATTTCAAAATGGCCATGTCGATAAAAATAACTGGCGTCAAATTATTCGTTCAATTTACCTGATTACGCACGCAGCACCGCGAAGCGCGGCTCACCGTTCAATACCTATATGTGACGTAGAAAGGCGGAGTTTTTTGATAGGTTGTCCCTCTATGGTATATTGGAACATACGGGTTTTTATATCGTATCCCAATATGTTGGATATGGGGCTTATGACCTTTTATGATAGGGCTACGTGGTCAACTTCTGATGATAACGCACCATATATATATATATATATATATATATATATATATATATATATATATATATATATATATATTTGCATCGTGGAAACGCGTTGTTTGTGGAAAACGCGACTGACAGACCGCAACGTCGAAGCCAGTGCTTCTTCAAGGTTTCATTTCACTCACATGAGTGTTCGCCTATAGCAGAGTTTTATGATGACGGTGACTTTTGAAAGACTGGCACCCCACTTGCTGAATTAATTAGACTTACCGCCCTTGTATAGCGCAAGATGTACATCTTATTCAAGTCTTTCCCACTGGAAATATTAACGCTGTAATGGTACACTTTTTTTGTAACTGTCATCCTGCCTTTCGTTTAGAATGTTACTATAATATTCACATCCATTGATTGTTTGATTCTGTTGCAGTGCCCGTCACTGGTGTCACAAATATCAGGTGCCGATACTTGTGCATGTCAATTTACTTGATGCAATAAACACCATGAAAGAAAGAAAGAGAGAGAGAGAAAAAATAATAATTATATATATATATATATAGTAGTAACTGGATTTTTCAATGGGACAAGCGTATTTAGGAAAATCAGAAGCACAACTTCGCGGTTATCTTAGGTTTATTATTTTCCCAACAGTTTCAGTCGGTGGACCGACCTTTTTCAAGGGATACAGGAAAATCTTGCAACAGTCTTTTTATATCTTCAGGTAGGGAAAGAAGGCGCCAAAAAAAAGTGAGAAAGGAGAGATAGCGAGATATATAACAAAGTTGAACATGGGGAAAAAAAAAAGGTGGAGAGTTAAAGGAAAGACCCCAAGACCTGGTCGTGCCAGACAAAGCAGAGGGCAAGGTCGCTGTTAAGCGTGTTTCACATGCACAATTGACGGACACGCCTGTCATGTTAAGTTGAACATGCAAAAAAAAAAAAAGAAAAAAAGAAAAAAAAATTCATGCTGATTTCGCCACGCTGTTACTACATTTGCAGGTTATTTCTTCTTCTTTCGTGTTTCTCGTCTTTCGCCCTTTACTTTGTCTGGCACGACCAGGTCTTGGTGTCTTTCCTTTAACTCTCTTTCCTTTAACTCTCCCTCTTTTCATGCTCAACTTAACATGACAGGCGTGTCCGCCAATTGTGCATGTGTAAGACGCTTACCAGCGACCTTGCCCTAAGCTTCGTCTGGCACGACCAGGTCTTGGTGTCTTTCCTTTAACTCTCTCTCTCTCTCTCCTTTTTTTTAACATGACAGGCGTGTCCATCAATTGTGCATGTGAAACACGCTTAACAGCGACCTTGCCCTGTGCTTTGTCTGGCACGACCAGGTCTTGGTGTCTTTGCTTTAACTCCCCCTCTTCTTTTTTTTTTTGCATGTTCAACTTAACATGACAGGCGTGTCCGTCAATTGTGCATGTGAAACAGGCTTAACAGCGACCTTGCCCTTTGCTTTGTCAGGCAGGACCAGGTCTTGGTGTCTTTCCTTTAACTCTCCCTCTTTTTTTTTTTTTTTTTGCATGCTCAACTTAACATGACAGGCGTGTCCGTCAATTGTGCATGTGAAACAGGCTTAACAGCGACCTTGCCCTGTGCTTTGTCTGGCACGACCAGGTCTTGGTGTCTTTGCTTTAACTCCCCCTCTTCTTTTTTTTTTTGCATGTTCAACTTAACATGACAGGCGTGTCCGTCAATTGTGCATGTGAAACAGGCTTAACAGCGACCTTGCCCTGTGCTTTGTCTGGCACGACCAGGTCTTGGTGTCTTTCCTTTAACTCTCCCTCTTTTTTTTTTTTTTTTTGCATGCTCAACTTAACATGACAGGCGTGTCCGTCAATTGTGCATGTGAAACAGGCTTAACAGCGACCTTGCCCTGTGCTTTGTCTGGCACGACCAGGTCTTGGTGTCTTTCCTTTAACTCTCCAACCTTTTTTTTTTCTTTTTTTCTTTTTTTTTGCATGTTCAACTTAACATGACAGGCGTGTCCGTCAATTGTGCATGTGAAACAGGCTTAACAGCGACCTTGCCCTTTGCTTTGTCAGGCAGGACCAGGTCTTGGTGTCTTTCCTTTAACTCTCCCTCTTTTTTTTTTTTTTTCTTTTTTTGCATGCTCAACTTAACATGACAGGCGTGTCCGTCAATTGTGCATGTGAAACAGGCTTAACAGCGACCTTGCCCTGTGCTTTGTCTGGCACGACCAGGTCTTGGTGTCTTTGCTTTAACTCTCCAACCTTTTTTTTCTTTTTTTCTTTTTTTTGCATGTTCAACTTAACATGACAGGCGTGTCCGTCAATTGTGCATGTGAAACACGCTTAACAGCGACCTTGCCCTGTGCTTTGTCTGGCACGACCAGGTCTTGGTGTCTTTCCTTTAACTCTCCACCTTTTTTTTTCTTTTTTTCTTTTTTTTTGCATGTTCAACTTAACATGACAGGCGTGTCCGTCAATTGTGCATGTGAAACACGCTTAACAGCGACCTTGCCCTCTGCTTTGTCTGGCACGACCAGGTCTTGGTGTCTTTCCTTTAACTCTCCAACCTTTTTTTTTCTTTTTTTCTTTTTTTTTGCATGTTCAACTTAACATGACAGGCGTGTCCGTCAATTGTGCATGTGAAACACGCTTAACAGCGACCTTGCCCTCTGCTTTGTCTGGCACGACCAGGTCTTGGTGTCTTTACTTTAACTCTCCACCTTTTTTTTTCTTTTTTTCTTTTTTTTTTGCATGTTCAACTTAACATGACAGGCGTGTCCGTCAATTGTGCATGTGAAACACGCTTAACAGCGACCTTGCCCTCTGCTTTGTCTGGCACGACCAGGTCTTGGTGTCTTTCCTTTAACTCTCCAACCTTTTTTTTTCTTTTTTTCTTTTTTTTTTGCATGTTCAACGTAACATGACAGGCGTGTCCGTCAATTGTGCATGTGAAACACGCTTAGCAGCGACCTTGCCCTCTGCTTTGTCTGGCACGACCAGGTCTTGGGGTCTTTCCTTTAACTCTCCACCTTTTTTTTTTTTTTCATGTTCAACTTTGTTATATATATCGCTATCTCTCCTTTCTCACCTTTTTTTTGGCGCCTTCTTTCCCTACCTGAAGATATAAAAAGACTGTTGCAAGATTTTCCTGTATCCCTTGAAAAAGGTCGGTCCACCGACCGAAACTTTTGGGAAAATAATAAACCTAAGATAACCGCGAAGTTGTGCTTCTGATTTTCCTATATATATATAGTAGTAACTGGATTTTTCAATGGGCCAAGCGTATTTAGGAAAATCAGAAGCACAACTTCGCGGTTATCTTAGGTTTATTATTTACCCAACAGTTTCGGTCGGTGGACCGACCTTTTTCAAGAGTCGGTGTCGGTGGACCGACCCTTGAAAAAGGTCGGTCCACCGACCGAAACTATTGGGTAAATAATAAACCTAAGATAACCGCGAAGTTGTGCTTCTGATTTTCCTATATATATATTGTGTGTGTGTGTGTGTGACTGTATGTGCTGTGAAGTGTTAATCACTGTACACAATCATCACCCAGCACTTGGAGTAGCACATCAGGCGAACAGCCAGGCTTACATCTCCAAAATCTCATTAAAGCATGTTCTCTCTCTCTCTCGCTTTAAGAATCCATGACATATACTCATGATTCCCACCCCTGTGGAACCCCTGCATTGCCCTATACCGACACCCCTCTAGAAGTCTCAGTCGATAACAGGAGGCCAATGAGACGATAGCGATCGTTTTGAATATCTCGCACGTCACGAATGTGTCGCCTTGAGCTCTGAGTTGCCGACTTACGGCTCGGGCGAGGAATCCACCACGGACGAGTGCTCCTGGGGGATGACGTCAGATGGACGCTGGTCGCGGGCGGTGGCAGGGTCTACCCAGCCTGGCGGAGGGGACACTTCCTCGGTGCATGCGCCCTCCTGTAGAAGAAGATCGTGCGTTAGAAATGGCAACAACTGGCGCGGCGGTCGCTGGAGACAGCAAGAGCCACAGGAGGCCTGGACTGAGGGCGCCTCCCCGCACGAGCAGGAAGACACCAGCTTTTTTTTCTTAATTCTTGTTTTTAATAAAATTTTTCCCTCCTCCTCCTCCTCAGAAATGGCAGCGCTGTGGCGCCCCATACGGTACATGGAACCTATTGAGGCTAGCCCAGTTGTTTTGATTATGTTGCAATCAAAATTTCCCTGCTAGAGCGAGTTGAACTGTTGCGTTTAACGGACCCGCAGCTGTGCCGTGGGTTATGAGGGACACCCGTGATGGTGGGCTCCAGAAAAACTGTGGCCACCCGGGGTTCTTCAAAGGACATCGAAAAACACGGTGCACAAGCGTTTTTGCGCACCGCCCTCATTGCAAGGCCGCCGCCGGGAATCGCACCCGCGATCTCAGCAGCCACAACGCCGTATATAGCCAGCCACTAAGCCACCACGTCTGGCGCTAGCTGCAGTCTTACCCAGTGGAAAAAAATCTCCTGCCGCAGAGTACTCCAGTTTCTTAAGCCTATGCAAGTTTCTTAAAAGGGTCACGAAAGAGGAACGTTAAACTGAGCTGCAGTCGTAAGTTACGCTTCTTCAATTGCAAAGCGGCCACGCTCACTGTTGAGAGGAGGCCTAGTAAGCCTGCAAATGAGCGGAAAGGAAAGACAGGTGACAAGGTCACTTTGAAGTTTTCATACCAGCATGCCGTGACGTCATGGATTTTGACATCGTTTTTATTGGGGTCTAATTAAATAGTGCACCCGTGAATGACCATTTAATCGTATTTTAATATGAAACGATGAGTTCACGTAGCGAGTTCACTTAAGGTTGCCGGTGCCGAAAGGGTGCAAATACAGGAAAACGCCTTGTTTGTGCCCGAATTAAGAATACCAAGGTAGGCCTTCATTTTCCCCACTAAATTTCAACAACTCTCTGTGTTTTGAAAATACTTTACAACTGAAAGACAATTTGGTGTAGCTCTTTTTAGTGATGCATCCTTCAAGATAGGTATTAGGTAGGAATATGGGGAAGGTTTGGCATATCTTAAAGGGACACTAAAGAGAAACCGGAAGTAGAGCTTTAATGGTAGATTATCCTTTCACGATCACAGTCATACCATTATTACTGCGAACAAAGGTTTAATAAGCGAGAAAATAGCGAAAAACTGAAGGATAGGTGCTGACGCCCCTTCGAATTTCCCGCACTACACGTTCGCGAAGTCTGAGATCACAAACGCAGCTCGGTCGCGATTGGTTGAGACCAATTTATCGCTGTTAATAAAACGCAAAATGAAATACACCTTAAACGTACACAAACAGCATTTCCCAACTTTTTAAACCGTTTCAAGCGAGGAAGTACAAATTTAGCGCAAAATTAAATAAATAATAAGAAAAAAAAATGACATGGCGCTACATGCGGTCGTGATAGTTTCGTTTTTGCTCCATGCATCATCGCGCGCACCTGTTCTCTCTACAGTGTTGCAATGCTTGGTTGCGTGTTGCGTGGCTCGAAAAACGTTGACTTCGCGGGAAATAGCCAGAAAATGCCTCTTGCCTGTAGTGTTATTGAGGGCTGTATAAACGGCGCAAAGCGATGTCTTAGGGGCAGCGGCAGTGTTGACCCGACTGTGTCCTTTCATGTGGTGCCGCGCGATGAGCCCCGGCGTTCTCAATGACTCAGTGCTCTGCCGATGATCAAACGGCAAGAGAGTCAGAGAAACTGATGGTGTGCTCTCTGCATTTCTCGCCCATGGATTAAATCCTGCCCTCGGAAAGTATCTTGGCGTGCCCCAGAGGCCAGTCCTTTCTCGAGCAGCTGTCTTCTGAATGTCGTCTTCTTCAAATCCCGTCCTGGTGCCCCTTCAGCAGCAAACTGGCGGCTCCGTGAGTGCTGAATGTCATTAACAAAGCCACGAAAAAAACCATACCGAGTATGCGCGCAACTTTCTACGCTTGTTCTGTCGGGAACACCGTCGCCTGGCGGCCCGGACGTCTCGCTTTCCGTCGACGAAAACGAGGCTTCGCTTTCCATCGGCGTGGCTGGCGGTTCACCGCCATCGTACGCGGAAACACCTACCGCGCGAGCACGGAGTATCATTTCGCGCTCCGTTTCACTGAAATCGCTGAAATGCAGTCCTGCTTCCCTGGCGAGCTCTTCGTTGCAAGGTTCAGCGTCAGCAAACGGTATTCATCGCGGCCACGGAGCACCTAAGCAAAAGTCGCAGCGAACGCAAACGCAGCAGCCATGCAGCCTATGAAGCAGCCAGCGCCTCGGCCGTTTACGCAAGCGGTGACGTGTCATGGCGCCCTCTGATTCGCTGAGAGCAATGAAATCCGTGACGACACTGCTTCAGGGCCGAATCTGGTGTGAGAGAAGTTGAGGAAGAGATATTTGGTGTTTGTTTGCGAATTTCTCCGCTGATAACTCATATTTTTGCCCGCAACAAAAGCTGCATGCATTCCTGAAGGTTCCTCTTTTATTCCAGCCGAACTTCCCGCTTCTCTTTAGTGTCCCTTTAAGCGTGTCTTGCTCTAAGCATGGTAGTAGCTATGCATAAATAAAGCTCTCTTGAAATTAAGCTTGTGACCTCATGGTGGAGGCCATTTTTTCGATGCCAGTTCCCGGACGCGCCCATGTAAAAAAATATATATATATTGCAAGGCTACAAGTTTAACGCAATGACTAATTGCGCACAATTGGTCAGCCTTCCTCCATTCTGTGTAACGTGCAGTAGGATATCGCTACTACATCGGCTTTAACATAAACGCGGCAAGTGGCGTGTCGCATTTCTAACGCATCAAATCCAACAAGCAGGCGCTAATGCGCTAGTAAAATGAATCGCATTGATTCGCCAGGAGAGAGTAGTTGAAGAGCAGGCATACATCGTCGCAAGCGGTGTCTGTAAACGCTATACGCTGTCGCATAAGGATTAGCGCGATGCGCTAAGAAACGCGGCACGCTACAGCCCGCATTCGTGTAAACGCGGCTGCTGATTGGGTGACACGAGCCATAGACTTAGCTGCATTGTACAGAGTTGATGAAACGAAGTACACAGTATGATACTGCTCTCTTCTGTGGCAATTCTGTATTTCTACGTACAGCGTGCACAAGGATGAGATGCGAAGAAGGACACATCGCTGTGAATGGCACATCGCGTGCCATTCTTTCTTTTGCGTCTCAGTCTCGTGTGCGCTGTGCCTAGAAGATTGTGCACCACCACTTCGCACAAGCCACCAATAGCAAGCTTCGATGCATAACCGCCTGCGAGGGAGCGTGGAGGGCATATGCCCATGTGTCAGGCCAACTTGACGCAGTGTGTTCGTGTGATGCCAAGGCGCGCACCCACTCACGGCTTTTAGGTCACTCCGGACAGACTTCTGCGATCCCCTTGACCTTGTGGACGACCTCCTACAAGACAGTGAGGCCGCCGGCCCACCGTCAACTTGCTTATTGTCCACTGTGGACGAGGTCAGGCTTCCAACTTCGCCTTCCGGCAGAGACTTGCGCTTCTGTTTCGAGGAAGGAGCGCCTGCGTAGCGAAAGCGGAAGTGCGCAGCCATTTTCAATAGTCTGTCGAAAGCGACCATTTCACCGCCTTCATGAAAAGTATGTCAAAAGCCAAAGTTCAGCTTTTATAAAAATGTCCGTTGAAAACGGAGTCACGGACATCGTCAAAGGTTTGTCAAAATAGAAAGTAAAGAATGCTTCAACAAATGTTTGTGGAAAGTGTAAGTGCAGCGTTTTGTCAAGACTGTGGCAAAAGCGAATGCACATCTATGATCAGAAGTGTTAAAAGCTCCTGTTTCACAGCCTCTGTGTAATAATTTTTCGAGAAGGTATGATCTCTCAAAGGTCTATCTAAAGCGAGTGTTTCATGGCCTTCGGGAAGAGTTTGCCGAAAGCCAAGGGGCAGCATCTCTCAAAGGCCAGTCGAAAACGAAGTTGAGGCCATTATCAAAGATTCGTTGTAAGCGTTGACACTCGGCCTTCACTAGAAAATTGAAGATAATTATGGTTTACCAGAAGCTTATCAATATGCAAAGCTTTAGTGAGAATCGAAGATAATCATGCTTTACCAGAAGCTTATCAATATGTGAAGTGCAACATTTATCAAATGTTTGCCGGAAGAGAACGCACAGCTTTTGTAAGAAGTTCGAGTAAGCGTGCAATCTTTGTGAAAATGTTGCCTTCGATCAAATGTAATCGGCTTTCTTTAGCGCTAGACTGCACTGCTGCTGCATATCGACGTCGGGTTTTACGTCAGAATGAATGAATACGCTATTAGCGCCGTAAACGCTAATTGCATATTTGTGAATGGCGCAAGATGCACAAGAAGAGACTGCGCTCTGTCCTTTCGTCTTTTTTTTTCTTGTGCATGTTGCGCAAGCGCGTTTATATTTTTTGATACTTCAGTTCTTGAAATTTAGCAATTCTCAAGAATTAAGGAAAAAAAAAACATGCGTTTAATGGCATAAATTGAAAATACACTTCCTACAAATACTATATTTTAACTTTTCCGTTTTAAATGCAACCAACCTAATCATAATCGGTAGAGTGGTTGCCAACGAAAACAACTTGTCCGTCCGCATGTATTTAGATAGGGGCTGCCGCGATAAAGCTGCTTTCTGGAGAGGAAAAAAAAAGGTGAATCTGTTGATTCCGCTCGTCCGTCCTCTGTATTCTGCGCAAACGACTAATATGCATATTGGTTTTCAATCTTTTTAAGCTAAATGCATCATTAGCGCAGGAATTCTTTTCTAAATGTTTCCGGTGACGATGCGCACCTCTGCTGATGTTTGACGTGTGCTTTGGCGACGATGGCGCACTCTGGTCTTCGGGTGAGTGTTCCTCCGCACTACTGGCATGCGCTCCGGATAAGTCCGCAGCCGAAGTGCCTTGACCGCGTCCTGGAGAGGACACGCCCTTGTCCCCGACGATTCCGCCGCTGGCAGAAATCGCTGCGTCGTCTTGTCGCGGCCCCATGTCGAAACCAGTCGGCAGCGATGTTTGGCTTGGCTTGGCTTCATATTTACTTTCCGGTGGCTGTCGACGCGTCAGTGCCAGGAACGGGAACTAGAACAAAGTGCAATCATTGTGAGTCCACGTCATCTGATAACGGACATATTGAGCACGGTTATTGTTGAGGCAATTCGAGGAAGATAGTTTAAATGAAATTTGTGTACGTGCGTGCAGGAAACAACAACTGCAGCCCTGCTATAGAGAACAGAAAAAAAATTATTCATAGGGAACGACACAGCTGCAAACAAAGCCAGGATACATCGTTCGAACAGCCGACTCTTCGGTAGCCTTAGCCTATATGTTCCCCGATTTTCGGCGCTTAATAAAGAACAGACACGATACACAGAAGGTACGCAGGAAATATACGCACTAAAGGGAACGTGTTTTATCCCAGCAAAGCTATAGACGAATGGAATACTGGATATTATGAAAGCGAACTGCGAGCCAATGGCAAAACCGGCGAACCTGGACAGCACAGGCTATTGCGTAAAGTTATCCTACCAGCCTGACCTTGTTTAGCGAAAACGGCAACGATGACTAGGACATTTAGCAACAATGATGACGAGTAAACGAGACTGGACTGAGCCCTGTCGACATCCCCATGCGTACTTCCGCCACCCAACACTCCCGCCACCCCAATGCAGAACCAGCTCCATATAGTAGACAAAAAGCCACACCTCAGTGCAAAAAGAAGAAAAAAAAAACGTTTGGGACTCGAGTTGCCCATGCTACGTCGATCTCCGAGACATTTGCGCACAAAGAAATTTTAGCATCGTGGAACCATTTATGCCACGTCACTTCTTACTAAAGGAAGAGATCTCGCGACGCTGGCGTCAGATGAATGTGACTCCGCAGCAGGGCTGCTACAGCTACGGTATAATGAAATGCTTCATGGCCGCCATTCACCTTTTTGTAGACGGTAGCCTCGTTCTTAGGCAGGTCTGCCGGCTTGTGCATGAGGGTCGCTGGAGACGGCATCGTTCTAACCTGGCTCTCATGGCGAAGAAGAGGTGAAGGGACCTTGTTCGCCAGGGCGTCGGCTGACACGCGGCCACTGCTGAGAGCGATACTCGTCGCGGGACTTCCCTGCGGCGTCACCGCTGAACCCGTGTTAACCTGGTCTGGAACCTGTGATGAGATTGAGCGCTGCTCTGCAAAGGAACTGGCTGCCCTGAAGCATTACGCATGCACGCACACAAACAGACACGCACACATAAACACTCACACGCACGCACGTCCTTCCCGCAGAGGGAAAAGGAGGGGAGAAAGGAGCGAATAAGGAATCGTGAATGCAGCAAATGTAGATGTCATGCTTCGTCATGACTTTCTATGGCAGAGGTGGGGCCGTAAGGGGGGAAAATGACCAAGGAAGCGAGATTGCACCGATGACGGAGGAAGAGGAACGTGTCGCAGAGAGCATAAAGGATGCTTATACATCTCCCCGTTGCTTGTTACAACACAGGACTGAACAGTTTTCTTTTTTCTCTTTTTTTTTCCGTAGCGGCATGCTTCCGCGTCTCTTTCTGGAACCAATGCATCTGTAACAGTCTCAGCAAATGGCGATCATCTTTCGGCATTGAAAAAAAAAAAAAGTTATGCAGAGCAGATGCACGTATTGGAATCCGTGGGCAAGGAAGGTTTCATGAAAAAGTCCCTTAAATGTTATGAACGTAAATGCGATGCGTGCAAGTGTTCTCACTGTTATTGTATGTAACGTGTAATCTAATGCAGTGTTTATGTTAACGCACCGCACAGTTGGAAAGCTGTGCCGAAGTTCAAAGAGTCTCATGCGAATGCATACATTGAGCTGTCGACGTGGTGATTTTAGGAGAAAAGCCCGAATGCGACAGAGAGAGAGAATAAACTTTATGCAAAAGAGCACACGAGCGTAGCTAGCTCCTCCGCTTTGCAATGGATGGTCCCCTCAGTCCGGGAGTCCAGCGGCCTTAGCTTCCCTTCTCGCTCGGTTGACCAGATTGAGCTGGTCCATCGAGTCGGAGCTGGACAGCGCGGCCTCCCATTGCCGTGTAGTGGGGTGTATTAAGAGTGTGAGCTATGGTGTGTTGCGCAATTCCATACCATGTGGCAAAGCGTTGCGCATTGATCGCAGTGTTTGATGTTTGCTGAGGCAAGTACGACGAGGAGAGATGTATGGCAGCGTAAAGTACAACGCGAGAAACAGCGGTAAACTAGGCTGTTATTCGCCCGTTTCAGTCTGGTTTCATTGGCTAAATGAAAACTTGTGCGTGACTCTCGCGTGTGCCAACTGGCGACAGGAAGCACGTGTCAGTTGTCTTAAACAGGTAGTTCGCTTTGGTATGGCAGAATTATGCACTATATTATGGTCTAACTGCTTTTACAGTATCGGGATGTTGTGTTGGGAGCCGAGGACACGTCGGACACGTAATATTTAGCACAGAAGCGATTTCTGCCGCGCACTCCCACGGACTCTCATTGCACGGATGCAACAAAAATTACGTCACTGCTGGACATGCAAGGCACCTGGCCTGCCTAGGCTTGCTAGTTTCAGGCCGAGCGGGTAGCCGTCTCAAACCCTTTTTGTCCCCTTCACGTGAAGTGAATGGTGTGTTGCAGACTTTTGCTACGTTTCATCTCATCTCGGCAGCTAGTTCTGGTATTATCTTGGTGGTATTCTTAAGACTGGTTCTCGGTATTGAGGGATGAAGGCCTAGCCTATGGTCACAGGCAGGTATCTCGCGATAATAATGAAAAAGGAACAGTGGCGCCATTCGTCACCATTACGGCAGAACATGGCGAAACACGCCACGCAGCGACAGACGGCGACACCGCTCCTTTGCAGAGAAATCTGCATCTTTTGAGCCATGTCGCCGCAATTGACAGCCGTTTGGCGTTTCCTCAGGCAGCATATACGCCAGCATGCATGCTCCCCTCGCTCGTGGATCAACGCTCGGACGCGTAAATTGGTTTTATAAATGTTTCACGACTCCTTAACGCATCCTACATGCGTTATTTATTTATTTATTTATTTATTATTTATTTATTTATTTATTTATTTATTTATTTATTTATTTATTTATTTATTTATTTATTTATTTATTTATTTATTTATTTATTTATTTATTTGCGGATACCGCAGGCAATATCCGGGCTCATGCAAGGCTGGGTTTACACAATAGTACGTGAACAGTGACACAAAACTAAATTTCAGCAAGATTTGAAGCAAATGTGAACACGAAATGCTACAAAAAGTGTGGACAACTTTGCATGCCTCCAGCAGCAGTGATGGCTGCATCGGCGGCAAAAGGCTTCAACGCAGCTCGAAGCTCCTGTGGTAACATAATTTTGTTGAGAAATAAAATAGCCCCGATTTTTTTTGTGATTTTTTTTTTTTGTGCGTGTGAGCTATTCAGCGCAACCACAGCAACAGCAACCAGCGGCAGCAGGGTCAGCAAAGACTGAGCGGGTTCACAAATAAAGCGTTGTTTTAAAATATATAAGCTTTAGCCATGGTTAGACGGTACTGTTTTACAAAACAATACCGCCGATGCGGCTCTGTAGAGATCGTGTTCTGCTAATGAGTGGCGCAGGAGAACGAAAGACGTTGTTGCTCTGAACTTACGAGCCGTGGGCCATTATCTTCGCCACTACGCCGCCGGCCACTATCAGCCGAGTTGCTAAACACGAAGGAACGATCGACGGATCGTGCACAAGAATAAATGGCCGTCGTACCAATTAGTCTGTCGAATGATTCGGTTGCATGACAATGGACCCTACGTCGCGAATATTCGACTCCGGGCTGTGCTTGAGAAAAACGAGAAATTGGCCTTCGAATGAAAACCAACTGTATGGTGCTCGTCCCTCTTGAAATGCGCTGGGTATTCAACTAAGTAGTCAGTAAAGTCTTATATGCCCCATGAAGCGAATAATGCGGCGTCCAACGTTAACATCCGATGGCAAAAAAACACACGTGACCAAGTGATGACGTCACGTTCCCGGCGCTGGACCTGCTGCGGCTCGCACTGCGGAATCCCATGGTGAACAGCAACGGCGTCCTGCGGAACACCGTGGCCCACACCCAAACAACCGACCTTACCCACCAAAAAATTGGATTAAGGTAGATTGAGGCTGGTACGTACAAATTAGAGCTAGGTGAATTAAGGTAGGTTTTAATTTAATGTGATAACTTAAATCACGTAAGGCTACTTAAGTGACTGTCAACTTTTGTGTCATTAGTTTCACTCAGTTGTAGTTAACGCATTGCAAGACGAACGCGCTGTTGCGGTCCCATTATGAAGGGAGCGGGATTCTCGCGGTCGCAGAGCTTTGGTAACGCCTTATGTAAGAACCCCAGGTGGCCCAATTAATTCGACGCACTCCTTCATTCGGCGTCTCTTACAGCACGTGCAGCCCTGATGGGAGCACGGCTCAGTGTCTGCGGGAAGAGGAAAGTAGAAAGAAAGAGTGTAGAAGAATGAGAAAAGGATTAGAGGTGTGTCGTCCCATGGCAGGTCTGGCAGTGGGCAGCAGCCAGACCTGCTACGGGATGCCACCTTCCCCATACGTACACAGCGTCCACTTGCGAGTAATTTTGTCTACGCCCTTGCCTTCTGCGTGGAATAGAGCTACTATACATCATCCAGGTTGCTTTAAATACGTTAAACTAGAGCGCACAGTTTATCACAAACGAAAGGACTGTCAGTGACCGTACCTGGACGGCGTCAGCACCGGACGAAAGGACCTCCAGTACGTTGGTCGTCTGCTCCTTCACTGCGCGGCTAACGGCGACAGTAGCCCTGCGGGCGGCGTCCACAATGCGGCGAACGGGTGACTTGGCGCCCTCCGCCGCCTCGTCGACGGACGCCCTGCCACTGAGGGGACTGCTCAAAGCCGGCTCCACAGGCGCTGCCACCGCTTCGGTTGTTTTGTGATCCGTGAGTGCCTGCGTCTGTGTGCTCCCGGCTTCACCGGTCTTCTTCGGTTGGTGGGCTTCGGTGGCGCCGTTCAGTGCCTCGCCGGTGGGTCTTTCGGGGGCAGAGGGTACCACAGTGTACTTGCGCATCAGCAGCCAGAGCACTGCGAGCAGCGCGATGATGCCGGCCAGGATGACCGCCGCGAGGAGGAGGTCGCCGTATGGGTCTGCCGTGGTCATGACCGTCGATGGCAGGGGACTTGGAGTCCGCCTTATAGACGCGTGGACGACGGTTGGTACGTTCTGCTTTAGCGATTCGGGGTTAGCGTTCCGTTTGTCCCGAGCTCAGGCAGATATCCACCGTTGGCACGCGCTCTTCTTGTTTTTTCTTGTTCATAACCGATGACATTTGCCCACTACAGTAGATTTGACGACGATGTGACGGCTGCACTTTTTGCGATGGGGGAAAAAAATCGTACGAAAACTATCACCCTAGCAGTCACCTCGTCGCGGGGCTCGGACGCCTGCCAATTAGAGACACGGCCTTTAGGTATACCCTAGCTGCCACGCTTTCCAATCTAGCTTTCCCAATAAAGAGTTTTAGCGCTATACGTTTCAGTGGAACACCGAGACGTAGCGGCAAATATGAGGTTAGGTGGCGACGTCTTTGTGGCGTCGTTCTCATCCAAACTGCCGCGAATGACCCTCCGTTAGGGACAAGCACACCCGACCTCTCAGAGTGACGTCATACGGGAATCGGGTCGCAGCGCAACGAAAGGCTACGAAAAAAAAAAAAAAAATCCTGCGCTTGTGTAGTTCAAACCCTGCTCAAATCCTGCGCTTATATGTAACCCCAACCCTGCTCAATTTCGGCGCTTGTGTAGTTCAAATCCAGTGCTAACGCAGCTCCACTAACGTAAAAACTGGGGAAGCGCGAAGCAGTGATGCGCCGGTGTTTCCCTTATGTTATCCTTGTGCTATTCTTGCACAAGTGAGGAGTAATCGAGCGCTTGTGGGGCGGTGGTGCACTCTCTTGCGCTGTGCTGGTACTAGACTGGCGTTACGGAAGCGATTTTTACGACTTTCTGCCATTTCCCCGCATATCCCTGGCTCATTATGCGCCAGAAGTGATTTTATTATCGTTAATCGTGACGTAACTGACGAGCATGTGATGTTATTGATGGTGTTAGTCATATATTCGTACCCTTCCATGTCAATTTCGGTATATACCATGTATGTGAACAAGACGCGAGTTTTCGGCAGATCTTGTTTTTGCGCGTGACCACGATGACATGACATCACAATAGACGCCGACAGCCCGGGCCCCTAAAGTGCTTCGCACTTAAAAGAAAAAAAAAAAAGGCTTTACTTGCCTTTGCTAAATGGGCAAGCACCCTTCCCTTCACGTAATACCAACTCCCACTTAAGGCCGCCGGTTACAATTCAAAATTTGGAATATTCGTACACTCCTGTACATGAGTGTACTTTGCGACACCATAAATATGAGTATATCGCTGGTGAGGTGTCTGCAGCTGGCAACCTAGAGGCATCGGCTGACTTTCATCTGGGAATCTGAGCACGTGACGTGTACCTCATCAACCTCCTATATGTACCACTTCAGAGCAAGCAATAAACGTCCATTTTTCTACGTTCACCATGTAGTTAGCTATTGTACCAGACCCGACGTATCAGTGGCGACGAGCACAAAAAAATGTCACAGTTTCGCCCTAAGGGCGAAGCAATGAATACGATAGCAACACAGCAATGCCATACGAAGTAAGGTGAGCGGCTTTGGTAGCAATATGAATTGTAGTAAACATGAGCTGATTACGTAAGCAGGTGTGCTGCGCCGTAAGTAGACCGACATGAAGAGAGACTCGATGACCACGAGAAGGCGCTTGTGAAACGGTGGTGTTCATGAGAAGCGCTTCCCGTGGGCAGCGCGTGCGAAGGGACACACCTGTAGCGCTGCACTGCCGATCGGGGCAGCATTGCATGTGTAGCGTGCGTTGGAAAATGTGGCCCGACTATTACTAACTGAATGAACAAGCGTGGTGTGAGCGCGCACAAACAAACATGAATAGATCACACTGAATGACTGCAGACAACGACTGTCAAAACGCTGGCAGCAAGCAGCGGGCGAAGGTACGTGCGGTCTATAGCTTCAACGGAAACTGAGCGGCGAATGCACGGCGCATAAAGGTCAGAGCCGTGTGAAGATAAGCGACGGTGCGAGCGAGCGACGAGCGCGGTTGCTGGCAGAGTAGAAGTGCGCCCCCCCCCCCTCCCCCCAGCTCCGTCCGGCGCTGGCTTCCCGCTTCCTTGCTTGCGCGTGGGAGATTGAGTGCGTTCGCTCTCCGTGATAGCGCGCGTCCCCGCACGCTTCCGCTCGGGCATACGGCGCGCGGCGAAGATTTTATCTATAGGGAACCTGACGGCGACGGCGACGACGACGGCGACGGCAGAAATCCGGTTGAAGTGTCCATATAATTGCTATCGCAATAAAAAGACGAACACATCGGGTTCACAACGCAAGGAAGAATGAGCCTCGGAAAACCACCCGTATTCGATAGCATCGAGAATATATGGACGACCTTCAAGATTCGACTCGAGGCGTACCTGGAAGTACAAGAGATAACAGACGAAACGAAGCAACGCACCATCTTGATATCTTTGTTGCCCGACACGGCAGTACGGGTATGGTGGCTAGAACCTTGCCATTATGGTGGCTAGAACTACCGTTACTAGATGTAATCTAACGAACCCCCTTCTAGACACCATAGTACGGGTCAATCAGGGACAATGTCACCCAAGGCAAGAAGTAATTGGATATTTACAGGATTATTATGCGCCAGAAATCACTGAAATCGCCGCGAGTTACGCATTTTTTTATGCGGACGCAGCTACCCGGCGAAGCAGTGCAAGACTTCATCGCAGAAACACGGCGTCTGGCCGAGCAATGCAATTTTGGGATCACTCTGCAGCGCATGCTCCGGGATCGAATCGTTTGCGGAGTTGCAGATGAAGATGTTCGGCGTCATTTACTCGCAAAACGTGATCCGACTTTGTCGGAGGCAGAAGACTGTCATTTTGGCGCAGAACGCAAGCGAAAACGCCAGAAACATGCACACCTCGGAACAGGGTGCCGTCTCGAGAATGGCGTCTCGAGGAGGAAGAATTCAGCAGCGTCTCCGAAAGTGCAGAGATGCGGAAGTGACACACATTCCGAAGAAGCGTGTTTTCATCAGCAAACCGTATGTCGGAAGTGTGGTCGGCGCGGACGTATCGCCATGGTGTGCCGTTCTGGAATGTGAGGTACCTGCGCCATGTTGGCGGATGCCGATGGCCGACCACGAAGCACTTTATACCCTCGTCGCACATCAAGACAGTAACAGAGACACGGTGAATCCTGTTTTTAAGGAAATTGTCTGGAATGGGGTACCACTTCGCAAGATCGTGGATACCGGATTTAGCGTCGTCTCCGCAGCGGTGCTTCTGCAGCATCGACACAATTGGCCACCGTTAACGAACATGACTGTTCGATTATCATGCTTTTTGGGAGAGCTCCCCGTAGCGGGCCAAGTACGCATGACTGCATCATGTGATGGACAGATGGTAGCCGGATCTTTAGTCGGACCCCAGCCCGGCACTTTGGGGAAGAGACATTATAAAAGCCTTCAACCAATCTGGGGCAGCGATTCTGAAGCCCATCCTGGTATCTATGATTCAAGCACAACCGGATAAAGCTCTACATACTTTACTGGTTGAATTCATGGATGTATTTGCCTCTGGGCTTAGAAAATTCACCGGCCCACCAGTGAAATTCCAACTCAAAGAACAAGCTACTCTTCGTTTCTGTAAGGCTCGCTCCCTACCTTATGCCTTGGTGGACAACGTTTCGGAAGCGTTGGATCGAATGTATCAGACGGCATCTTATGACCAGTAACGAGTGCAGAATGGGCCACACCTGTCGTGCATGTTGTGAAACCGGATGGATCCATCCGCGTTTGTGGAGATTTCCGTCTCACGGTGACAACACAGCTAGGGTTACTGAACAATATCCCCTTCCATGGGTAGAAGGCATTTTCGCGCGGCTAAACGGCGGCGAATTATTCACCACTCTCGACTTGACACAAGCTTAAAATCAACTACCCTTGGACGACAGGGCTAAAGAATTGACTGTGCTCAACACCCACAAGGGCCTATTCTGCTTCAACAGACTTCCCTTTGGAGTAAGTTCAGCGCCAGCCATCTTTCAAAGACGAATGAACTTGCTCTTCAGGGATCTGCCAGGTGTCCAAGTTTACCTCGATGATATCATCATAGCGGAGAAGGAAAATGACCTCACTCTACTGAGACAAGTGCTCCAACGGTTACGAGAGAATGGATTTCGACTGAACCGCAACAAATGTAAATTTAGCCAAAAGGAAGTCACCTTTCTGGGTCACCACGTGGATGCTTCTGGCCTCAAGTTCAAGGATGACAACATAGCTTTTTTCTTTGCCCCGGAGTTGGAAAAAAAATAAAATAAAAAGGGGCAAGCCCGCACCACCAAAGAGGTATGGCAGGTATAAGACCAATAGGAAATAAATGAAAAGGGGTCACTGAAGCAACCCAAAAGGAAATTTAAAGAAAGCCAATTAAAAAGAAAAAAAAAGGTCTCGGAGACAAAGCAGTCAATTATGAAAGGCGAAGTGCCGGCGCTCAGTGATTACATGGTAAAAAGGGCAGAACCCACAAAAGAAAACAAGCTCCTGGAAAGAGAAAGAAAAAAAAAAATTCCCCGGCAGTGATCCACGGAAACCGCCCGACCCCATTTATTAAGACGCATTAAAATGCCACGCGTTGGGCAGCGCCTTGCTGATGCCAGGAGCCGCAGGAGGCGGCCAGTTGATGGAGGGCAGCTCTGCGGCATACGGGTGGCTGCAGGACTAAAGAGAAAAAGAAGAGAAAGACAGGACAAAAGGGAAAGACCAAGGGAGAAATGCAAGAAATATGACAGACAGGAAAAGAAAACACAGGGAGAGGGTAGAAAGGGGGAACAGTAAACGATGACGATGACGCTTGCAGCTTGAGGCATCGGCCACGGGGTTCCCCCCGCCATAGTTGGCATAAACAGTGGCGATGGCCAGAAACAACCATGCAAAAGTAATATGTGAAAATATGAAGATGACAGTGAAAAAAAAAATTCAAAGGCGTCAGGCAAAACAACTGGGGCGGGAGGTGAGGTGGGGACTGACCGCGCTATAAGAATGGAAAGGCGAATAAGCAATGCGCGGGTTTTCCTCGAGCGCAGTAAAAGTGGGTAAGTAGGCTGGGTGATGGAAGCAACCCGAACCGCACCACGCAATTGAGCAACAATCTGTGCGGTGGTAGGACAAGCCAGCAAGTATTGGGGACATGTCCTCACACTGCGTCCCACATGCGCACAGATTGTTGGCGTGCAGATGGAAACGGAATAAGTAGGGCACAAAATGCCCGTGACCCGTGAGGAGATGCACCAGCGAGCGGTGAGGAGAACACCACTCAGGAATATCGTGAACGCTGGGGAGCCATTGATACAGAGATGTGCCGGCGCCCTCGCGTTGCCAGACGCCAGGCCACACATTCCGGGACAAGCGATGGAAACGGGCCCGGACCGAACGTACTGACAGACGAACTTCCCGCAAAAGACCCGTGGTGGCCACTGATGAAGCAGCGGAATCCGCGAGCTCGTTTCCGAGGACGCCGCGGTGACCCGGGACGTGGTATAGGTAGACATGGCGCCCGGCAACGCTCTGCGACGTTAACGACGTTAACATAGCGGCTGTCATAAGGGCCCCGACGCCGACCTCGGTGACTGAACTCGGGGCATTTCTGGGATTAATTAATTACTATGCCAAGTTTTGGCCTAATTTGTCCACGCACCTGGCTCCACTGTACCACCTTCTAAAGAAGGGAGGCGCATGGGAGTGGCGGAACGAACAAGAGACAGCCTTCAAGCACGTAAAAGAAGCAATCCAGACTTCGAAGTTTCTAGCCCACTTCGACCCGAAAAAACCATTGTGGTTGGAATGTGACGCATTGGCAGTAGGAGTTGGTGCAGTTCTTCTCTCACCGTGTAAATGGAATCGACTACTCACAACTGGGAAAGGCAGCGTTGGCACTTGTTTTTGGGGTGACCAGGTTTAAAGACTTTGTACGGAAATAAATTTGTTTTGGTGACTGATCATAAACCGCTCACGGGTCTCTTCAATCCGAACAAAGCCACTCCTCTCATGGCGGCAGCCAGGCTACAAAGATGGGCCCTCCAGCTGGACAATTATCAGTATGTCTTAGAGTACCACAAGTGTACAGACAAGGTTAATGTTGATGCACTGAGCTGGCTGCCACTTACAACCAGTGAAGAATCTAAGGGCCTGCAAGATGACCCAGAGTATGTGCTGTACACAGACTTCTTAGCAAGCAAAGCTATCACAGCATGGGACCTAGTACAGCTGTCGGACTTGGATCGTACTTTGCAACAAGTCAAACAGTGGATTGTTCAAGGTTGGCCCAATTCGTTAGGGAAGTACTAACAGCGATATCGACCCTATTTCAGCAAAAGACAAAAACTAACGATCTCGCAGGATTTGATTTTTCTGGGGACATTGAATTGGCATACATACCTACTAGAGCACTGCACGGGCCGATTGTTTCAGCCCGAGCCCGGCCCGGGCCCGTTTTTACGTTGGGCGGCCCGCGCGAGCCCGATAAAAACTTTTATGGCGAGACCCGGGCCCGGCCCGGGCCCGGAAACAATCTACGTTACCCGCCCGGCCCGGCCCGCCACCCCTTCACCTTAGGACCGAGCCCGGCCCGAGCCCGGCTCGAAACTGGCCCGAACCCCGCCCGAGACCAAAAAATACATGTTTTTCAGAGTTGAGACGCCCGAGAATAATTCGCTGCACGTTACATGCACACCACCAGAAAGCCCGAGCCCGGCCCGGGCCCGGGGCAAAAAGCACACGCCGTGCCCGAGCCCGGCCCGAGCCCGTGAAAAAACTGCTCTACCCGGCCCGGCCCGGCACACGGGCCGGGCCGAGCCCGGGCTTTCGGGTAAGCCCGAGCCTGTGCAGTGCTCTAATACGTACTGCTGCAATCAGATCTGTCTTAAATGTTTTACGTGAGTATTAGTCACAGTAGACGCAACAACTAAATGGATCGAAACACTGCCTCTGAAGACAGCCACGTCAGAAACCACTGTGGACGCCCTACGAGTCATCTTTGCGAGGTTCGCTCTTCCTAGAACCATAGTAATCGACAATGGGACGGAGTTTACCAGTGCATTTTCCCAGTAATTTATGGATAGGAATCCCATACAGCACCTCACCACGGCCCCATATCATCGCAGTCCAACGGTTTGGCAGAAAGGACAGTTGGCAAAAAGGAAGCACTAAAGAAAAGGAGACAGGGCAAATTACTAAGACAAGGCTCGCCAGATCCTTATGCATATACAGTCGAACCCCTCTCAAAGAAGGCAAGTCTCCGGCGGAGTTACTACTGGGATATCAAATAAGAACGAAGATAGACTGTATCACACCAAACCAGCAAACAAGAAACGCAGAGCGCAGGGCAAGAGTCCGCAGAATTGACTACAGGGTCAACGTGTTTGGACCCGAAGCTGGACGAGATCGAAATGGATACCGGCTCCCGTGAGGGAATAACAGGGAGCAAGAATGATCACCGTTCACACCCGGCAAGGGGTTCAACGAAGACATTTTGACTAAGTGCGAAGACGAGAAGTACGAGTGATCAACCGACGGAACAAGATCACCAGACAAACGACAACACGATACCAGGACCGTCAGGTCTTGAGATGCAAAGACATGAGGCCTCCTCAGAGTCAGGAAAGCAAAGTATGCCAGTGGTGCAAGCGACTAGCCCAGAGACTTCACTCCGAAAGTCTACTCGACAGCGCAGAGCCCCTGTCTGCCTCAATCTGTAGGGAGATGATGATGAGGTGTCTGCAGCTGGCAACCTAGCGGCATCGGCTGACCTTCATCCGGGAATCTGAGCACGTGACGTGCACGTCATCAACCTCCTTTATAGGATACCACTTGAGAGCAAGCAATAAACGTTCCGTTTTTCTACGTTCACCATGTAGTTATTTATTGTACCAGACCCGACGCATCAGCTGGAAGCACGAAAATGACTGAAGGTAACTAGTTTCATAGACGTGCAACATTTTAACATTGTGATTCGCGCACACCAATGTGTAGATAGAAGCACCTATGGTAAACGAGATTACAGTAAGGTTGAACGCACAGCCGTAGTGGCAAAAGCTTGATTGGAGGATGATGGTCTCAGTTTATTATGCGTGGTGAAGGCGAAATACTCCCCTAGTCCCGCCCCAGAAGAAAATTCTGGCATTAGAACAAGCTCTTCGCTTTTTGAAGATGTCCTTGAGATAAAAATAAAAGCCCAATATCCGCAGTCAGAAACAGGCCAAGTACATGACAAAGAAAACAAAACGAGCTAAAATCGTTAAAATGCACATTGTGCCGCGGTCATTCCCCAGCGGCTGTATAGCTGCGATTGTCCGGGCAGTTCTCAGTATGTCCGCTTGCAGCAACGTAGAAGCTGGTCGGCCACCTGCGCTTGCTCTATTCGGCTTGATTCCGGCGTTGGATTGGCACATAGTTCTCCCTGTAGTTCACCCCAGGATGAGATGGCAAATCTGCAATTCGGCAGATTTTGCGATATGGCAGACTTCGGACGGCGGTGCATGGCGCATACGAAACCCACGCCGCTTCGACGACCATGGCCACAGCCGGCTTGCCCGAACTGAATAAGCTCGCGGATTGTGGTCGAGGGTGTATATAGCCACGTGCGACTCGGCGATGTCCTCCGTTAACACCATGATGCGTGTGGTGTACATGCCGACTATATACATGTACATATAAACAGCTCCAGGGCAGCAGTTGTGGAGTACATTGCACTGCGCTGCATCACCGACGTATTCCGCGTGCTATGCCAAACCTTTCTTGTCGGCCGAAGAGCGAGCACGCAAAGATGTTGCCGTGGTGCGCAAGTCCGGCGCTGCCGCCAACGAATTGGTGACGGTTCCTGTAATGCCAGGAGCCGTTGTGGCGCAAGGACCAGGGCCGGTGGCCAGGGGTGGGAAGACGGGTACGTTGGCTGACCCTGCCGCCAGGGCTGCGTCCTTATCGGCTTCCGATGCCCTCTCGACGGGAACAGTTGACAAGAGGGAAGCCTTGGCCGTCTTGTAGACGTCCTCTGTTCCTCCCGAAGTCGTACTAGCGATGCTCACGGGTGACGCGTGGGACGAACTGGGTGGCAAGGAATCCCTGTCGCGGGCCTGCGACGGCATTGCCCCGCTGTTCTCAGCCGCCGCTTTGTCGGCGAGTGATGTCACGACGGGCTTGACGGGCTCTTGCAGCGTTGCCTTCGGTGTCATCTTGCTGAAGGAAGCTGCCGACGCGGCGATGGCGGTTGGCAACGCTGCGCTGTGTCCGGATGCGGATGGCTTGCTGGTGGCGACCCGGACTACTGCAGGCGTGGGCGTGCAGCTGGTAGTGGAGACCTGCCCTTTGCTCTTCTTCCGCGGCGACCTCTTCGCTTGAGACTTCCTTGACGACCGTTCGTCATCTCGCACCTGTACGTTTGCAGGGTAGAGGCGCGCGACATGCTCATTAGGCGAGGTTGCTTATTAAGCGCGTACGTTTCAGACATTGAGCGTGCCCGTTCATACGCTGGCGCTGTGCTCACAGTGCAAATCGCGCAGGCAGTTTCGGGAACGGGAAGCCGAGGCGAATGCGTGGCGCCTGTAATGCTTGCAGAAAGACCAACAATGGCCCCGCAAGGAAATACTCAGTTCTCAGTCAACGGGGAATTATCTTCGCCTGTACAAGGGGTCTCGCCGGGCCACGCTCGCTAGACGCCATAGTAATCCTACAGATGAGACGGCCGCCTGACATAAAAGCTCAAGTCACATGCTCCCAGTGTGGGGGCTGAGATTTTGCTGCTCATTATTAATTTCGCTTTATTTATTGTGTCATATCGGGCAGCGAGTGTGTCGGTCAAGGTTTATCACATTAAAAAAGAAATTAGCGCTCGCGGTGTTCTTTCCTACTAACGTATGAAGTCGTTCGTTCCAGGTGGCGCTAATACATGCACTTTAAGCCAATGCTTGCTGACAAAAAAAATCTCAGAGGCCTATTACCTTTCTAACAGGAGTTAGTCGCCAAGTGTTCGCACAGTTCTAGTGTATACTCCTTTTTTCGTACATGTAATCACTTTAACGCTGCTTTGATAGACTCGCAATATTGTTACCTTTGTGTCATCCTTTTTTGAGTCGACTGCGGCGTTAACAGGGGCCGGGGTAGCAGCCGTGGACGCCGGAGCCTTGAGGGTGGCAGAAGGGCCAATGAACGCCCCATCTGCAGCCTCCTGATCAGGACGGTAGGATGACGTCATTTCCGGGTTTCTAGAGGCCGAAGGTTTAACCGAATCCACTGCAGGTAGCGCCTCCGGTTGGTAGTGCTTTCGCTGGCGCCTCGCTGAGCCTGGTAGGCACGAGGAATTGACCGATTGAATTACGTATTACATGCAAGAGATATATACGCCTGGTCTGTGACAGACACTATTAACGAGGCATTGGGATGGGTTACAGATATGTGCTTCATCAGCGAGCGTCTAAAAGAACTACACGTCAATTTAATGCGGTAGCACTATAGGCGGACCTCACACAACTTTTTTTATGGGAGGGGGGGGGGGGGAGGGGGTTGAGACGCGCAAGAGGGAGACGCGCAAAAACGCTCCTGTACTTGGACCCCAAAAGGTCAAAATTAAGTTCCTCATTTCTGTGATGTGGACAAAGTGCACGCCGCGCGGCCCTCATCTTCAAAGCTATCTGTGATGTGAGAAAGTGCGCCGAAATTAACTGCGGCGTTCCTCATAATAAAGTCATGATTTTGAGACCTAAACCCCAGAACTTAATTTACTGAGTATAGCGATAACGATTATTTCTACACTTAAAGCGCATTCCTGCCTTCGTTGTCGTCGTCGTCGCCGTCGTCGCCGCGATGTTCCGTATAAAGTCCAAACACGATAAAATCGTCGCGGCGTGCCGTACGCTGTATGTGCAAGTGAAAGCTTGCGCGAGGGAGGAAGGCAGGGCGGAAGCGCGCCGTCTTCATTTGCGCGAGAGGCACATAGAGGGGAGGCGAGGAAGAGGGGGGGGGGGGCGCTCTACTAGAGCACTGCACGGGCCGATTTTTGCGGCCCGGGCCCGTTTTTACATTAGGCGGCCCGCCCGAGCCCGATCAAAACATTTATGGCGAGACCCGGGCCCGGCCTGGGCCCGGAAATAATCTACGTTACCCGCCCGGCCCGGCCCGCCACCCCTTTACCTTAAGCCCGAGCCCGGCCCGAGCCCGGCTCGAAACCGGCCCGCACCCGGCCCGAGACCAAAAAATACATGTTTTTCAGAGTTGGGAAGCCCGAGAATAACTCACAGAAAGCCCGAGCCCGGCCCGGGCCCGCGTCAAAAAACCCGAGCCCGGCCCGGGCCCGGGTCAAAAAGCACACGCCGTGCCCCAGCCCGGCCCGAGCCCGTGAAAAAACTGCTCTACCCGGCCCGGCCCGGCCCGTGGGCCGGGCCGGGCCCGGGCTTTTGGGTAAGCCCGAGCGCGTGCAGTGCTCTACGCTCTACTATAGCGGCTGCGGCTTACGGCGCGGCCGCGCGGGCGCCGTATCTTTACAGTGACCTGCGATGTGGACAAAGTGCACGCCGCGTGGCCCTCATCTTCAAAGCGATCTGTGATGTCAGAAAAGTGCGCCGAATGCCCATAGCTTCGAATGCGCTGTGCTTTCGACGTTTAGTTCGCGTTGAAGCGAGAGACAGCACCAAGGTCAATTCGCTCGCTGCTGCAGCCGCACTTCCTCACTCCAGCGTTCTGACAGCGAGTTCCCGTGGTCATCGAACGGGATGTGTTCATGTTTATCTGTGCGCCCATGAAACCGTGCTTCTTAACTTAGTAAGCGAATGTTTACACCTTTATGCGGCCGATAACACTTCTTTCCTTACTTCGTGTTGCTGTCTACTAATTTGCTATCACAATCGATGCTTCGCCTGTCCGGCGAAACTGCGACTTTTTTTTTCTAGTTTCGACTCATGCCCGCTGCTCATACACGATACAAAGACAACGTTCATCAAAATTTTCGCCTGTCACAACAACTATAGATCAGTCACTGTGGATAGTAACGGCTGCTATACTATCTAAGTATCCTCTGCGATGCTATTCAATTGTGCTAGGCGTATCCCTGCTACTTATCCACTTCCAAAGGCAGCACATATACACAGACACGTTCTTGTGCAAGCGCTGCGTAACTTGACCAGTTTCCCGTGGTTCCTGTGCACACCCAATGGTTGCAATGAGTGGTTGCGAGAGATGCACGAGGTGATAAGTAGCCGCGGCTATGCTGCGCCTAATGGAATAACTTAGCAGACCATCTTCGGAAATTACACTCCGATCGCTATGCACTTACTCTCGTTAGTTTCGCAGACGCGCTCCTTGGCGCTGACCGTCGAGTCGGTCGACGCTACCGCGAGATTATCAATAAAGATTATCAAAAAATATCAAAAAAAGCACAGCGTGCCGCCTGCTTACCGGCGGTAGACATGTCGCTGGATCCACCAGACGCTTTCCAACCCTTCCTTTTCTGTGCCTCCTGGGACACGTGGCGTTGTTCCTTGTACTGGTCCTTGAACTCGGCCGTGGGGGTCTGGCCTCCGGCAACAGAAAGTTCCGTGGGCGCGCGATGCTCGATCTTAAACCCGTCCTCGGCCTCCGGCAGCGGCTTCCTCTGATCCTCTGTTTTTGTCGCTTCCATGAACGAGTAGTGACTCTCCGCCAGTCCACCCATCGGCTCTGTCAACGGCCCGGCTTGCTCCTTCACTTTCGGTACGCCCCAGGTCAGCTCCTGTTCCGTCGTAAAGTCTCGCGCTGTGGCTGGCAACTGGTCGCGGTCCCCGGCGTACGAGTTCAAGGCGGAGAGCGACTTCGAAGCGACGCCGGACCTCGACCTCGAGCGAGACTCCGACTTTGACGCTGCGTCCAGCGGTCGACTTGGCGATTTTCCTATTGCCGAGCACTCCTTTGCGAGCACCTGGGAACGAGCCACATGTACGGTTTGAGGGCACCAGGTTTGTTTAGTGGAGGACTTAAAGCGGAATCTTGAGGCTACGTTGGGCCAAACCACGTAAGATTTTGTGAATGATTTTAGAGCAATAAAATAGAACAATAGGACGAACATATAACTTCAAGACGTTACGGTAAATGGTTTAAGAGTATATAAACGATGGAAGGACGGAAGTGGCGGTGAATTGTCTTACGTAGCTGGTATCGACGGTTGGAGTCGGGAGGGCGCTGGCCTTGTACTCTTTGTCTGCGGGCGTCACCGACCGCGGCTGCTGGTGGTATTCCATAAGCGGCGAGGTGTTCAGCATGGGCGTCGACATCAGGCTAGCCAGCTTGGGCGGCGTGCATTCCATGCTGCGCGACTGCTCGGCGCGGTATTTGCGCACCAGCAGCCACACCACAGCCGCAAGGAACAGCGCGGCGAACACAATCAACGCTACCCCTACCGCGTCCGCGAACGGCTCGCTGGGCATTGGCCGCGGGACGGCCTCTCCCACGTAGCTTCGTCCGAGTGGGCTCGTTCGACGTCGCGGCGGTCCTCTCGGGACACGGCATGGAACGTCCTCTCTAAGGGCGTTCGCTTTTTCGCTGCCTGCTGTGGCTTCCTTTGGTGCTTTCTGTCGGAAACCCTACGCTGTCTGTAGAGCTCGATTCAGCGTGGACGTCCGAACGCGATGGCTTCTTCTTCTTCGTCTCGCTGCCACGCGATGCACGTGACAGCTCGAGCTCGCTTTCTAAATATGGCGCGTACTCCCTTGTGGCTCATAAGAACTGTCGGTGAAAGCTAATAATAACCGTATGGTATTGAGGAGCAGTAATACATTTTATTGAAAATTAGCAAACGAAAGTTTTGGGTCGTCCCCAGGTGGGTGGCTTTTTAAGTCCAGGATGCCATGGTTCCTCGCTGCCAGTCTGGAGTCGGGACTGAGCCTCAGGCCTTGAGCTGGTCAACTTGTACTCCCATTGCTACGCTGTTTGTTGGGAATTTGGGTGTTCGTACGTGTTTCGCTGGCATTCCGATAACACATGGTAGAGAGTGTTGGGCACTTGAGAGTTATTTTGTAGTCGTAGTTGGTTGGATATGTAACGGGCAGTAGTGTGCCATGCGGGGAATTTTTTGTCTGTAGCTGACTAAGTGTGACTGGGTCTTCTGTGGATAGGTGAGATGTGGAGGAGGGTATATTCCAAGTCGAGCAAAATAGAACAGTAATCAAGAACATTGAAAATTTTGAGAAGACAAAAGGAAAAGTAATATATAACGCAATATTTTAAAAATGTATCAAATAAGTCATCTTCAATCGCATTGGTAATCCGTTTCAAGTTGACCATCCACGTGTCCATACGACGACCTCTTTAGCATAGTGTTTTTTTACAGAGCAACCAGTGGCTGGAGCGGCCTTCCCGGGAGCGTATTTCCAGTTGCTTGTAGATACAGCGTTCGACCGCTGGCGCCACGCTGCGCCGCTCGCGCGTACCATGTTTCTAGCCGCCGCCGTTAGAACGGAGGAAGCGTTGACGGAGAAAACGCTGGACTGGTTGTGACTAGCCTGCTGTTGGGATCGGTGGTATTATGATCCAAATATAATCTCACTATCAGGGAGGGAACAGTCTACCTGACTGGAGCAGTATTTTTTATTTGGGGTGTTGCTACGCTGCGCTCCGCAACACCTTAACGACCGCCGCTTCGCGTCGGCGCCCGGCACCACGGCTTCCGCCGTGGCACCGGGGTTCAACCGATCACGCTGGCAAACAGAGAGAAAAAGAAAAGGAAAAGCGTGATATCAAGAAAAACAATTCTAGGCAGGGCGGGATTCGAACCCGCGTACGCCTGATCCCGGAGCGCGCGCCGTAACCACTCAGCCATACGGACACTTTTTTTTCTTTATTGCATGGAAATATTAGTAATTATATGCGAAAATTAGTTGCGTTACATATACACACACATGAAAAACAAATTCACACACGCTGCAGCGTGTGTGAATTTGTTTGTTTTTGCGCTTGTGTTTGTTTACCCGATTATTGAACTTTCATTGGACTGCCTATAGGCAGTCCAATGAAAGTTCAAAAATCGGGTAAACAAACACAAGCATCCAGACACGATATCCATTCAGGAACGGGGTCAAAGGTTGCAACCACACTCCGCACTTGAGCAGCCTCTTCTCGAAAGACAGACCTTGTCGAGCGGGGTGGCTCGGCATGTCTGTCGATCATTCGGCTTCTCCATAGTGAATACAGTCCTAATAACATAAACAAATCACATGGTGCATTACTGATTGTCTTTTCGAAAGGAAGGAAGTGGATACCGTAAGGTGTGAAGGAAATTCTTTTTTGATAGTTCTTTGCAAAATGTCCCAAAAATAAAATGCATCACGACAAAGAATAAAGCAATGTTCTGTCGTCTCAGGTTGGCTGCAAAGTCTACAATTTATATTCCACGGTACATATAATCCTTTCTCATGAAGCCATGTTTTAACTGGCAGGGTGGAAGTGTGCAGCTTAAAGAAAAATGTTTTCGCTGCTGGCGTTATACACATTCGACGAACACGGCAAAGAACATCTTGACCAAATAGAGACAGATACGACTTTCGATACATAGGTGCAGGGAAAAGGTTATTTACAAGTGCTATATTAAGAGATGTTCTATCAACGCTAAATAGATATTCTAACGTGAATCTGGTTTTTAAAAATGGGTTTTCTTTTTGTCACGACAAACTCTGCCCAAGAACTGCCGTTATGGGGCTTCCTAAAAGAACTCGTGGACTCAGCCATACGGACACGCTTCCAAGGGTTGCATTCATGCGAACCATATGATTGCGTTCGAGCGCCCTCGGCGAAAGAAACCACCTAGAAACGCGGTACGCGCGAGCGGCGCAGCGTGGCGCCAGCGGTCGAACGCTGTACCTACTAGCAATTGGAGTGTTGCTTCCCGGGAACATTGCCAGTATTAGCTCTAAAATACCATTTTCTGACGTTTTATGTAATCACCGGGGTTTTTGAACATCTGATTGCTGTATATACATGTATAACCTGTTTGATACTTAAGTTATTTTACGATTAACTATGCATCACTTGATTGTAACTGACTATCATACCAACTTGGGACACATGGCGATGTGCCGCTGAGTGTACGGCAAGCGAGGGACGTCCGCGAGAAGATGGCGATTATTGATTGAATAGGCGTTTGGGCTGCGATAGACAATGTTATACTTATGGCAGCTGGTGTTAAACTATTTCTGTTTTTTTTTTTGTAATTGAGTGTTTTCTGTCGCTGTGTGCGTCAATGCGTTTCCATTTTTTCTCATTCTGCTACAGTATGCATGCGCATTAGATTGTATGTGGCTCCGAATCACGGGGCTTAGGGAATTATTCACAGATTTAACCTGGCATACCTTAGTTTGGGATGCGCTAACACCCATAACCATATTAATGACAAAACAAGAAGGTTCGGAGAAAGATGGGGCAAAAAAAAAATAAAATAAAAAAAAAACAAAAAAAAAAACAAAAAAAAAAAACGATGGGGCAGGAAGTTGGGGAGAGGGGGGGGGGGGAAGAAGCACGCAAAAATAAATGAATGTAGGAAGTAACGAAGCAAGCAATAAAAAAATGAATCAAGGAAGAAGGAAAGAAGTGATACGGGAAAAAGAAGCAAGCATTGAGGGAACTAAGGAATAAAGAAGGATCTAGAAGGAAGGAAGGAAGTAGAACAAGAAGAAGAAAGGGAGTAAATGAGGAGCGAAAGAAGGAAGAAAAGGAATGCATGAAGAAAAGAAGAAAACAAAAATGAAAGGAAAGAAAGAAGGAAATGAGGAAGGAGAGGAAGAAAGGAAGGAAGCAAGAAAGAAATGCCAGCAAGTGGCGCCGAGAGTGGTCTTACGTGGCTGACATCGACGGTTGGAGTCAAGAGCGCCCACATCTCGCTGGCCTGCTGTTCTTTTGACAGCGGGCGTCACCGACCGCGGCTGCTGGTCGTCGTCCAGCAGCAGCGCGGTGTCCAGGATGGGCGTCCACTTCGGGCTGGCCAGCTTGGACAGCGTGCAGTCCACGCTCTGCGCCTGCTCGGCGCGGTACTCGCGCACCCACAGCCACACCACGGCCGCCAGGTGCAGCGCGGTACCCAGCACCTCCACCAGCGCTAGCGACTCTACGTACGGGTCAATGGACATGGCTGGCACCCGCAAAGCGGCGCCTACTCAGTTCCGTTTTAGCAGGTTTCGGGGTTTTCCCCCTAGGTTAATATGAAGAAAAGAAACATAAATCATAGAAATGAAAAGGCAAGAACGAAGAAAGATAATCCCCGTTGGTCCAGCAGTGTGACGTTGCCTGGGACGCCAGTGAACTGCCATTCTTTCTTATTTCGCATAAACTGCCCTCATCTACTGCTAGCCATTTTTGCTCGTCAAGTATTTCTGGTCTTTACTTCTCTAATTCCAAAGCTTTTCTCGTACGTACATTATTGCTGTTTGCTTACCCGTTGGCATGAACTGTTTGACGACATCCCTTATGGTAACGTGGTAAATTAATGTAAAAAAAAAAAACGACACCAACAAAAAAGATATGCAAACAGTACCTTATAGGCCTGCGTCCTTTTTATTTGGCTTGTTTAACTGTTATTTAATACGTACCCTAGTGATATCTCGTCTTTTATGCTCACTTGTATATTATCATCACTTTGATGTAATGGTTCTCGTATTCGATGTATCTTATGTAGACAATTGTCACATTGCATATGTACAGCGGTCGTCAAAAGTTTCCAGGCCACAGCTTGCGCGAACACGTTGACTTCGGGCCCTGTGGCGAGTCATGTATTGGATTATAAGAGCCCCAAGGTTTTTGTGAAGAGGGTAAGGGACACTGTTTATCACCAACCGCAGCTTCCGACTGCCCAAATTACTCCAGCGGCCGCGCCACTTGCTTGAGAGTGAACGCGTTCGCGCAAGCTGTGACCTGGAAAATTTTGACAACCCCTGTACGTATTGTACTTAACAATACTTGCAGTAGTTGTTTGGTGTAAGCCGTAACTCGATCGTTGTATGAAAGTCACTGACTGAGCACATTGTCCGATCGGGTAAATATTATAGGCGGGCTGCCATAGGCGCCCGGTCTATGCGGGCAGGACGCCCTGGAAGACTTTTTCCTAGGCGCCTGTACACTTTTTTTTTTTTTTTGCCTGGTTGTCTAAAGTAAACCTCAGACTTCCTGTGTAGCAAGCGACCGTCTGAAGTCTGTGCCGCTGTCGCTCTTTCAGTTTGGCATGCACACGTTACGTCAAGAAAGGGACAAATTACAAAAAGCTAAAACTTCTATAGTAGTATAGAAAACAAAGCGTGCTTTGTTTAGTTTGCCTTGAACTAGAAAAGAATTCGGGCAGGAACCGTATCACGATTTCATTACTTATTGATGAATACTGCGAATGTGTTGCCTTTGCAGGGTGGATGCGTACAGCAAGCATATACAGGCATACAATGACATAAACCTGTGTAGCGTCGAGACCCGAGCCGGCCGACGGGGAGGCCTAGCGTCTGGGAGGACGGCGCAGTGAAGGTAGGCGGAGACGCTTCTTCCGGGTGAAAGGGTCTGACGAACGTTGCGTTTATTCAACTTATATCTCACTGCACGGACAGATGGCATCGTGCCATTGGCTGCTGCACAAGTGGCGTGATCACACTTGATTGGCTGTTAGACAAGTGGCGTGTTAACACTTCATTGGTGAAATGAATTCATACAAACTCACCGACATGAGGTTGCAGCCCTATCATGCGGACATTCCAGATACAATGATAATGAGTGCTGCTGTCGCGGCTGTCACCCGTTCGCCGTCGGCGCGAAGGCGATCGACGGGGTATATAAGCCGGTTGGTCGTTCCGTACTCGAGCGAACACAAGTGAAAGAGTCAGAGTCGGGAGTAAAAAAAAACAACAAAAAAAGCAATATATTTATTGACTGACAACGATACACAAATTAATAAAATAAGATAATAGAAATATAGAAGAAAACTAACACATCTGAATCTTAGCACAATAACGACGGCCAAATTATATGATAAGCAATTAACAGTAGATATAAAAATAAACCAGGGCGCGGGTCAAATACACAATACACTTAACAGTAGTTCACTAAAACAAAGTTCAAAAGAACACAAAGTTCAAAAGAAACAAACGATGTCATACGCATGGCCGAGCAGCAGCAGCAAGTCCATAAACCGTGAAGTCGGCGCGCGGAGCTTTCCCGAAGAATGCCGGCGAGCCGATCTTGTTGAGGTGGCAGCGATTGCTGAGCTGGGTTTCCCGGGAGTCTAGATTTGACGACTTCCCTCAAGCAGGTTGAGCTAACTAGGAGGCGAACTACCGTGAGCTTCGTTGCAGAAGCTGGTTTGTCGTCTCGTACGTCAACTAGTTACTCGGAGTTCCGACGCGTCTAGGCGGCCCAGGCGATACTGGATGGCACAAGCTCGCTGACTGCTTCTCAACAGATTGCAGGCTCATCTTATAGACTGATTAGCAAGGACTAAAACCTGAGCTTACATAGCCTCTCCTTTCCCTAGTTCCCTAGGTCGGGGAACGGCAGGTATGAGAGAGAGTTCACCTAATTATTTCCTGACTCCTCCCAAAGGTCTTGGCCGCGCCCCTTTTAATCAGGGGCGAGGGAACGGGTGATCACCACCCCCCTCCCGCTCTCAGAGGTCACGCCCCCGCACTGCACCACACAGACACACACGCACACACTTGGGTCCGTTGACAAGCACAGAAGCAACAGCGGCCGCCGGACATACGGCGCCCTTTAATCGGCGTGTCGCTATCTCGAAACTATTCCGCACCGTGAGACCACGACGTCCTTGGCGCCCGTTAATCGGCGTGTCGCTATTTAGAAACTATGCCGCTCCGTGACACTGCCAGCATATTATTCATTATACATAATATTCACTTGCACGAGTGGCATTTTCGAGAAAAGAAAACAAGAAAAAGAACACAGTTCCGTGTATACATAACATTATACATACAATATACAACGTGTACTAAAAAAAATTATCGAACAGAACACTACACGGCTATGCATACAATACCAAAATCCTCCAACTTAACCGCAGAATGACCCTATATTCTGCTCAAATAATCGGTACACACATTCTCGCTTTCCTTAATGTGGTTGACCGCTGATTTTGGCGTAGCTCTGGATGAATATTCCCGGTAGTATCCGGTCAATCCGAGGAAGGAGCGTACCTGCCGCTTCGTCGATGGGCGTGGCGCAGCTTCGATCGTGTCCAGCGGCTCCCCCAATGGTTGCAATTTGCCTCGTCCAACTCTATGACCCAGGAAGTCGATCTCCTTCCTCAATGCCAAACTTTTAACTGTTAACCCGGCCACCTTGATGCTCTTGAAAAGCAGTTCCAGGGAACTCAGGTGTTCTTCCCACATTTCGGTGGTCACCAGGACATCGTCGTAGTAGTTCTACACCCGGTAGACCATCTGCAACTTTGCGCATCAATTTCGCTAACACAGCGGGGGCTGTCTTTATTCCGAAAGGCATAAAGCGGAACTGATACAGTCAGGATGTTGTCGAGAAGGCCGTCTTTGCCCTGGATTCCACCGATAATGGGATCTGCCAGTAGCCCTTCACAAAGTCTAGCTTGGAGAAATAGCTCTTCTCCCCGACTGTCGCGATGACCGCGTCGGCCCGAGTCATGGGTTCGGAGTCGGCCACCAGAACGTTGTTCAGGCGCCGAAAATCAATGCACAGCCGGTTCGTACCATCTGGCTTCTTCACCAAAATCACCGGCGAATTGTAGGGGCACTCCGATGTCTCGACAATTCCGAGCCTCTCCATTTCTCGCATCTCCCTTTCTACAGTGTCGCGTGTCGTGAAGGGAAGGGGGTACTGCTTCAAGTGGACGGTGATGTTTATGGTTAGTTGCAGACTGCAGTAAACCCAGTCGGTTCTGCCCGGGACGTCAGAAAAGATGGGCGTGTGTTTTCCAATAACACTTTGGACCTGTCTGGTTTGTTCAGCATTTAGCTTGTCGGAGAGTTTTACGCCCTTCTCCCCTTCTGATTTCCTTAGTTCGGGGGTAGGAATACTCCAATCGTCGCCCGACTCCAGAACACCGAATGTCGCGTTGCACACGTTGGCTGGACGGCAGTCTCTCCTCGTATTTTTTTTTAGCAAGTTGGCGTGGAATATTTTCCACCCGCCGTCCGTATCGATGATATAGTCGGCTTCTCTCTTCGACCTGACCTCAAACGGTCCCTTCCACTGCAGGAGCAGCTTGTTGGTGTCGGTAGGAAGTAAGATCAACACCCTGTCTCCAGGGTGAAACTGCCGCTCTTTTGCCTTGCGGTTGTAAAGTTTCGCGTATCGTGCCCCTGCCTTCTGCAACTCCTCGTGTGCCATCCGGCAAGTCTCCTCCAGTCGGTTCCGAAGATCCACAGTTCCTTCAAGATCGCCAAGGGACCCCTCACATGTCGGCCGTATAATAGTTCAAAAGGCGAAAAGCCCATACTGGCCTGGGGAACTTCCCTGTAGGCGAAAAGGAGAGGCGCCAGGTAGCGGTCCCAATCTCTCGGCTTTTCGGCGCACATGCGCTTCAACATCAACTTCACAGTTCCGTTGAACTTTTCCACCATGCCATTGGCCATGGGATGGTATGGGGTGGTGGGGAGCTGGCACACGGAAAGAAGCCGAGCTACTTCCTTCATTAGGTCTGACGTGAAATTGGTGCCCCGATCACTCAGCACCTCGTTGGGGACGCCAAATCGGGAGAACATCTCGACTAAGGTCTCGGCGACTCGTTACGTCTCTATGCTGGGTATCGCCACGGCGTCCGGAAAGCGGGTTACATAATCCATAGGGGTCAGAATGTACCTGTTCCCAGTGTTTTGAGGGTGGTTGGATAGGACCCACTATGTCGATAGCCACCCGCTTGAACGAGGTTTCAATTACGGGTGTCTTTCCAAGTGGAACGCGTGGCACTCTGCTCCTAGGAACCGTGCGCTGGCAGATATCGCAAGAAGCGACAAATCTTTTAAATCTTTTCACATCGGCCGTGATGTCCGGCCAATAGAATTCCTCAGTAATCCGATCCTTCCTCTTCCCGAGTGCCCAAGTGGCCAGCCATTATACCGTCATGTGCCGTTTTTAACACCGCGTCTCGGTGGCACTTGGCACGACGAGCTGACGCGCTGACCGTCCGTTGTCTCCGTGTAGCATCGATAAAGCAGCCCGTCTTTCTGTCAGAATTCACCGCTTCCCTTCTCATTTGAGCATGTCTGCTTCTGGTCGATCCTCGTGAAACACTGCTTGAGCGTCTCATCACTTCTTTGCTCGTTCCCGTACCCTTCCTCGCCTGGTAACTCTGACACGGCCCCGGAAACTTGGAGTTGGGGAAACCTTCTCGACTGTGCCTGCGCCTGGGCGCGGGTGATAGCTGCCGCGACGGGTTCTTGTTTCGTCTTGGCCTTAGCTGCCAATTCTTCGGTCTTGTCTTTCGGATACTCCGGAGATAGTCCCCACAATTAGGTCATATAGTGGCTCTCGCATACAAAGCGCTGTAAGGAGGCCGGTAAAGTACGGTGTGTCGACTTGAATTCGCACCTCAGGGAGCATCTTGGCACTTCCGTCAACCAAGTAGACAAGGCTTCTGGCACCCGTTACCTTGGTCTTCATTCACTAGGTCACTCCTTATAATCACCGTGTTGCACCCTGTGCCTCGCAACACTGAGACCTCTTTCCCTCCCAGGGTCCCGGAAGGCGACGGAAGGGCCCTGGCGAGAAATTTTGGCTGCGTCGATCGCCATTATCGCGTTGACAACGAGAACCTTATCCCCATTTCTCAGCTCGAGATAGCCGTAGCGTATGTGATCCTGGTGAGCATACTTCGGTGGGGGCGCAAACGCATGATGCCTGGAGGCTATCTATTAGGGCCCTCTCGGCAGCTGTATGAACGGTGACCCTTTCCACCACACGTGTAACAGAAGATGGCCGCGTTGGCCGCCGGGTTGTTGCGGCATAGCTGGGGATGATGGTTAATCAGGGGCAAGAGAACGGGTGATGCCCCCTCCCTCGCTGTCAGAGGTCGCGCCCCAGCACTGCACCACAGACACACACGCACACACTTAGGTCCGTTGACAAGCACAGAAGCAACAGTGGCCGCCGGACATACGGCGCCCTTTAATCGGCGTGTCGCTATCTCGAAACTATGCCGCACCGTGAGACCACGACATTTTTGGCGCCCGTTAATCGGCGTGTCGATGACTCGAAACTATGCCGCTCCGTGACAGCTGCTCATGACACCAGAAGGCAGCACAACACAACATAGTCTCCCCCTGGGAGAATTATTACATCCTTATACAAACTTAGATATAGCCGAAGATATCAATGGACCCAACGAACGATACAGCTGAACATGTACATGTATTCGTATAATGTACAGCATGCAACAAGGAGTTACTTCTGAAGTATTGACAAGTGGATTAGGTGGTTCAGTTGTGTACAGTAGGTATACACAGAATACTTCACATCATTAGACGACCATTTCTCAAGACACTTGAACATGTATTAACACAATTATGTGCTGTAGAGACGTATATGCATGAATATACCTGTATTATACACTGACTAAAGCTGAGCTTGTGCGCGTACAGCACGAGCACCAAAAGCAGTACGCCAAGGCAAGGGGACCCTCGTTGGCCAAGGCTGTTCCGCAGTAATCGACGTTATAGTTCAGAATACACGCGTAAACATAGACAATCTATTTACAACTATTCGACTTTCCCCACCAAGGCACAGTGTCAGGTAGTGCAGAGCTTGCATCTTTCGCCCAGAACTTCACAACAGTATGTAAAATGAAAGACCCGCATACGTAGAAAAAGGATACAAAAAGTGTAACACAATAATTATGTATGATACGAAAGTATAATTGCAAGAAAATGTTTCGCACACTCACTTGTCAGCTTGCTAAGAATACAAATGACAACAATGTGATGAATAGAATACAACTCACAGCAATATTCACACCACAGACAACACACATATCCATTGCGGCTACATTACGAGGCCTCAAAACAGTAGAGCCCCGGGGGATGACACAGGCTGCATCAGTCTATGTCACATAGTCTTGAAGCCACGCCGGAGGCTTTCGCATCCCCTGTGGTCGACTTGCTTCCGGATCGGCAGTATAACTTGGAGAGTTGAGACTACAAGTAGCCGACATTCAAGTCCAGCACCCATCATTTCCTTCCCCCCTGGTGAAAGATTGTGTAGCCTGGGTATGCTGCTGTACGTCGCCCTGTGCTGAGGAGGGTTGTTCGGGAAGCTTCTCCTAAAGTCCCAAATGACGGTCCTGGGGAACGTCCAACTTAGCCTCTGGATGACGAAATGCTCCTGCCTGTGTGGATTCCGACTGAACAGTGTGCCTGTCGCCATGTTAACTGTCAACAGACTGCCTAGCCAACTGCTGACCTTTTGTCTGTAGGAGCCTTCTTGCGGACCACCACGAGTGGCGAAACCCATTCGGATGCAGACACCCGCTCGATGACGTCGTCGTTCTCGAGTCGGCGTAGCTTGTTGGAGACCTGCTGCTGAATAGCCAGGGGTAGGCGCCGCGGCTTGGTGGGCACCGGAATGGAAGGCTACCGCCGCTTGATCCGGTGGAACCGATCCCTAGCGAGCCCCAGCTCGCCATCGAAGAAATTCTCGTACTCCGGAGGTACGCGTGCAGGAAGTTGTGGAGGAAAAGGTGTCGCCAACAGACACGTTAAAGTTGTGCCGTCGATCTGAAGCCCAAATTTCTCGATATCGTCGAGTCCTAATAGTGAAGTGACGTTAGCCAGTTTTCCTTGGTGCCGCACATCCGTTTGCAAACAGCCAAGTACCTGGATGCGCCGTTTAGAGAAGTTCTGAAGCTGAACCGAAGTTTTCACGAGTTGATACTTCGGGTCGATGAATTTCTTGAAGTCCCTCCTTCGTCTTTAGTGGCACGGCAGCTCCCGGCCGTATCCACTAGAAGCTGCATGTGTACGTCGTGACCAACGACCACTGGAACTCTTAAGTCCCTTCTGCTTGGAAGTGAAGTATCCACAGTGAGAACCGATGCAGTTTGGGCCATTTGTGCTTGCACAGGAGTAACATTCTGAACTGGCGATTCGCCTTGTTTCTTCTTTCGACAAACAGCAGCCAGAGGTCCCTTGATGCGGCAAAAGTTGCAAGTCTTATTCCGGGCCGGACAATGTCTTGAAGACGCTAAGTGTCCAAAGCCGCCACACCTGAAAAACGGACCGATTCGATCCGTAGAACTTGAATGCTTTTCTTCGGCCCTGGTTTGAACGTCGTCCTGCTGACACATCGGGCAGGTGTGCGGGCACGCGCAGCCCTCTTAGGTAAGGCGTCCCATCTTGCCGGGAGGGAGGCCGGGAACGCCGCGCCGCCGAACCACCATCTTGCGCCGCTCCAACGCGCTGAATGTTCTGGGCGTCGCCGAACGCTTGGTTGGCTTTATGCACCGTCTCTAGCTCGAAACCGATTTCTTCGGCTTTATACAAGGTCAGATGTTCGCCGTGAGACAGTGACTTGCTTCGGACATGTGAATTGGCCACACCATGAATTATCTGATCTCACATTCGGTCATTTTACGTAGTGCCCAATTTGCAAGCAAGCGATTTCTCTTTGAGGGCTTTGACGTACTCCACGAAACTCTCGCCCGGCAACTGCTTCGAATTCGGTTGGTGAACAGATGTTGCTTCGCCAGAACATTTGTGGTCTTATGACAAAAGCCGATCCAATAGTTTCAGTAGGTCCTGGTACTCACTTTTCGCCGCCGCCTCCTTCACTGGGCGTGTGAGTTGCATTTCGTCCCCCCGTTGCATTTGTATTTGCTGCTTGCGCTTCACGCTGCAAAGTATTTCCGCTGGCCTTGCCTGCCAAAGACGCTGATGAGCAGCGATACTCGATGCCCGTCCTCCCATCCGCTCCAGCCGGCCACCTTCAGGTCTACCTGGAATTTTTTTTTCCATCTGGGCCCCGGAATAGGAGTCGTGCCAGGCAGGTCGATAACCAGAGGGAGATTTGCGAAGAGGCACGTCATGGTTCGAGCGTTGTCAGTAGGGCTAGATAATCCGAAGAAAGACGGTAATATGACGTCGCCGAAGATGGCCGCAGACGAAGAATGCCTAGGCCCGTGCCAACTGAAGCTTGCGCAGGGACTTCGCAGGCATTTGAGCAGGTAGTAAAGTGACAGTAGATAAGTAGCGTTGTCACTTAGTCATCAAGGAAAAAAATAGAGGTCGTGTGATGTTATCACCAGTAGAGCAAGTGTCCCATGCTATGAAGGTAGACGGTGAATGCAAAATAAAATAAAATTACAGTCTTGATGAGACGACGTGCGTGAGTCTTAGTTTAGACAGCAATCCAATTAACTGAGAACATAAACACAAGAAGTCCAGGGCGCTGCGTTGCTTTGATGGGCAAGGCCAGGTTTTCAATGTCAGGGAGCCTTGGTCTCGCTCTTCTAAGTTCATGTTATATTGATGTCACTCGTCTTTGCAAACTCAAGCAATATGGGCTCTAGAGATTACACGGCACCGCAGTTGTCACAACGTAGATCTGTGGTCTGGCCATTGTAAAAAAGAAGATTGTTCGTGTATGCAACATTCAGTTGAAGCCGCTGATAAAGTGTCTCCAGATGCCGTGGTACACATTGTGGTAGCCTTATTGATCGGAGTTCTGGGTCGATGATGAAGAAAAGCTTGCAGTCGCCTGAAGGTGAAGGCCATCTTCTACACCGTTCATTGAGTGCATATCACTTCGCCAAAGATGAATCCTCACTTTTTGTGAAAAACACTTCTATAAATTTTATGCCATCATGTCCTCGCGTGCTGCCACATCCGCCTTTTCATTACCTATCATACCGCAATGTCGTGGCATTTATACGACTTATACATCGCTGCATGGACAGATGGCATTATTCCATTGGCTGTTACACAAGTGGCGTGATCACACTTGGTTGGCCTAATGAATTCATACAAACTCATAGACGTAAGGTTGCAGTGCCGTCATCAGGAAATTCCAGACAACCATGATAATGAATGCTACTCATGACGTCAGAGGACAGCACGACGCAACAACATGCAGACACAGAAGGCAAGACAATTATAAAATATTTTGCGACCATGGAACTGCATAAATTGGAAACGTGAGTACCATAAATCGTTAAAACAAAAAAGAAAAATTCAAGTGTGACCCTTAAGGTAACAATCATTCTGCGTTACAATATTGCGAGTGTTATTGCATTAGTGTTCAATGTATTATTTTATTTGTATTAGTTTTTATTAGTACTATGCATTAGTACATAGTTTTCAGCTCTACGGAATACTTTCCGCAATTCCATAGCTCATGATGTTCTCTTCTTTTGTTTACACATGTGCAGCAAGATGCTTCGAGTTGTCGATTATTTTGCCGTCGCGCTACGACGATCTGTTAGCCTCCTGGCTGGCTCAGACGGTAGAGCGACCGCCCTGGAAAGGCGTTGGTCCTGGCTGAGGATGAATTTTACAACTACGAAACATTCTTTCTGGGAAACCCGTATCGTTTTCCTTTATAGCTGTGTATTACATTCGGGTGGATTTAAATTTACCCTTTCATATGCAGTGTGCATACAATGTTGCTTGTTTGCCAGTTTTTCTTGCTGCTTTTCCTATACACGAGATGAATTTCCTTGATGGTGGTGGAGATATTTCTTTGACCTTTCTTGAAGACCATGGTCTCGATAGTTTGTTGACGTTTCTTGATTTCTTCTCAGCTCTACAGACTGTGCTCTGGAGTTAGTAGTTTCCTTTTTTTTTCTTCTCTAGGGCTTGTCGAGTTTCTTTTTGTCAAATATACTGTTTGTTGAAGCAGCAACCCAGCCGCCAATCCCGTCGTCCTTCTTCCCACCCCGAATGCCACCCCTGCGACCGCGTTTAAAATATAATTATCGGTTGTGTAATGATTTCGTTGACTTGCTTGGCCAGTCGTGCAGGGGAGAACCCCACCTCGTTTGGTCGAAGGCACTTCTGACTTAACAAGTCAAATTATTGTACATATGTTGCTCATGTGGGTATTTGGGTGATAGTTGACATTTGTGTTGTCTTTAAGCCTTCTTGCATTATCAAGGAATAATTGAATTCTTCAAATATTATATTTGTAAGGTTATCTCATGGATATATTGAATCATTTCTTGCAATGTATTGGTTTGTTGTAAATCTTTCTCAATTACTGGTATGCAATCTAATATTACCGAATTCGTGTGATATTTTATAGTGTTGCGGCATACAGTTAAGTAAATGTCTGCAGCTACATTTACTATTGTTTTATCTTTATGACTTTTTTAAGGTACAATAGAAATCTCACATGTTTTGTTATTAGTTGAATAGTGTAATAATTGGTTGGAAAGTGGCGTGGAATATGGTTGATGTTTTTCTTCATTAATGAACTTGTGTTCTTTCTGTATCAGATTGCCACGCTTCATTCCATTTATCTTGAGTCTTTTTTTAAGTGTGTTTTTACGAATTGTTTTGTCATTGGAATTTCAGTGCCGATACCTCTTTTGTTTCCTTGACCTGCCAATTTCTGGAAAATGAAGTTTCCCGAATGACCTTTTACACAAGAATCTGTAATATTGTTCGATGCTTTAAGTTCTTCGACTGCATTTTCATGCCTTGAATAAATGTATTTACGTTAACAGGATTCCCAATCCCCTTAAGGTAGGCTATCAGTGTTAATCTTGAAACTCTCGTTAGTGTGTGACTGTTTTATATAGTCAGAGCTTTAATTATGGCTACTGCCTCTGACTCAATGTTTGAACTATGTGGTGGAAGTGAAAACTGGCCCGCGTGTATAACTCTGTTAGTTTCATTAAGATGTACGAAAGCTGCTCCGACTCTAACGTTGATTATTTTTGTCGTCTGCATAGATTTGACTTTTGCATATTTTATTCGTAGTAATGTTTAATGGAATTGAAATTCTTTTAGCAGGGGAAATACTCCTAATATCAAATTTACCAGCTATAGTTTTGTATTATTTATTCTTGCTTGTGTAGTTTCTCTACCTCACAATATTTTGTACATGTACAGGTGGGATATTGGCTATCACTGGGAGAACATTATTGGGTGTTGCTCGAAATTCATTTGTGATTTTAAGTAATGGCATACGCTGTGTTGATTGTAGTTAACGTAATATATGAGTGTGTACTCTCTACCACGTTGCAGCTCCACGTTCATTCGCTCAGTTGCCCTTCTTATAAAAATATATCTGACCTGTTTAGGCGTTACCCCATGTTTTGACTGAAAATATTGGTAGATTTATTTATTGTCTGTTTCATGGGTCTTAATGAGTTCATATAGCAGTGCGGACGCCAAATTCTGGGTATGATGGTTTACTCTCGGGTTATACAGAGCATATAGAAGACCATAAAAAGCAAGTGTTGCACGTTTGTAAAACGTGAAGGCGAGAGCCTGTCAGCTGTGGAAGAAGACGATGACAAACGCGCTAGCAGTGGCACAAGCGCGTGTCTGTGACGCACTAGGCACGCACTAGGCGCACATTAAAACGCTACAACCGTGGAGCAGCCGTGGCTCCAGTATAGCTAACAATGTCGGCACTGTTATCAGACAAGGTGTAGCCATGGCGTACCAGAACTGCTCCACACAGTTAATTGGGAACAATACGATAGGAAAGTCAATTAGTGTTCAGCGTACTGTACGCCAAGGTTGCCCTCTCAGCCCTCTTCTCTTCTGTGTGTATATAGAAACACTGTGTCGCTCTATATTGCAGAATGATGCCATTCAAGGTTTTCGCCTGCGTGCATCAGAAGTTAAACTCTCGGCGTATGCAGACGACGTAGCTCTTTTCTGTGGCAACGAAGAAAGTGTTACTGAAGCAGTTAGAGTGGTTAAACAATTTAGTGACATCTCTGGAATTTAATTTTTTAAGTTTTACGTGCCAAAACCACGATCTGATTATGAGGCACGCCGTAGTGGGGGACTCCGGAAATTTTGACCACTTGGGGTTCTTTAACGTGCACCTAAATGACATCTCTGGAAGTCCTGTCAATTCTCTGGAAGTCCTGTCAATTGCGGAAAGTGCCTGGGGTTTTGTCACGGAGAGTGGCCTTCGACCCCGGACGATTCTGTCAACATTAGGTCGGAAACTACTCCGGTAAAATATCTTGGTGTGCCGCTTGAATTTTACAAAGATAATGATCGGTACTGGCAACAACAAAGAGATGCGTGAGAAGGTGGACAGATGGAAAGTGGCTAATCTATCCATTCACCAGAGCAACAGTGCGTAATTTGTTCTTTATCAGTAAGATTTTGTACACAATGCAGGTGTTACACTGTTCTCGGTTAAACATTCAGAAATTTCGCCGCATATTTGCCGCGTTTGTGTGGGCTTCGAGTATGGAGAGGTGCAGGCGGACGAACCTATTCAGGCCCGTCAAAGATGGGGAAGTAGGTCTGCGACACCTGCTTGTGCGTCAGCTCGTAAACAGATTTATATTTTTTCGGGACGTCAGAGACCCTTTCTTGCGCACTGTGTGTCAGATGAGAATAAGTAAAGCGCTACCAGATTTTATTGTTGCCACAAACAGTATTCCCGGAACGCTTACGGGTTTTTTAAAAGAGGTTGTCTCCACTGTGCGCTTCCTAAGCGTACGTTTTTCGAAAGATTATCTGAGTTCTGTCCAAAGAAAGAAGCTGTATAGGGATCTGTGTGACACTGAATTTCCTGTTCCTTTATATAGATAGATCCGTTTACAGAGGTAGCCAGGGCCAGAATGTACTAAAATGGGTAAAGTGTATGCAAATTCCACCAGGGGTAAAAGCTTTTTTTTTTTTCAAAGTTCATGCAGGAACGCTTTCAGTAAAGACAGTTTTGAAAGAAAGGGTTTTTTTTTTGTACCGTGGGGAACACATTGCTTAATATGTAATCAACCCGAGACAATTGACCACGTTTTCCTACATTGTTGGGAGGGAGTGCTCTTTTGGGATGTTTTACAAAGGACAGGCGCGCCAGAATGGCTGGGATTACTGTGACCCAGACGGCACGACCTGCGCGAATGTACTTCAGGGAGAATATAAACGCCTTTCTGGAGGTGCAGAAAGCGCATGAATGCACCCCGGAATGATTGTCGAGGTTAGAACCCTTGACAACATTAAGAGAATTTTGATGCGATTGCAATCATGCTGGTTGGTAAGTGTTACATATGCTTTTCTCGTGCTAGTTCTTTGAACTCTGGTGTTGATAAATCAGTGAATTTTGCAGATGAGACAATAAAGAAGAAAAAAAAAGTAGCCGTGGCTTCAGGGAAGCGTGCTCGTCTCGCACCGAGCATGCCCGCGGGTTCGATTCCCACCCAGACCTAAATTTACCAAAACTTTCTTTTCAATGCCACTAATTTACTTTGTTTACGCGAACCTCCCGACGCAATTTCAGCGCTGCCGCGCTGAAAATGCGTCGCCAGCGACGTCTGTACCGTCACAACATTTTGCTCGCAACAATGACGTTTTCACGATGCCTATCCTGGCCGAGCGTAGCCACCTTTTGTATCTAGATTTGAAAGAGTGGAATAAATTATCCTTAGCTGCCTGCTGTCAGTCATACTGCGTCTAATATCGTACCTCGTAAACACGCAGTTCCGTTCAGACTCTAAATTTGGTGTCCGCACTGGATTAAGTTTTTTTACGATCAAGCGCACAAGCTGTGAAATCGGCGATCTCGCATCGGAGGAAGAAGACACCCGGAGGTGGAGAGGAGAATCGCCGCGTTCGCGCCCTCTCTCCGCTTGTGCTTCGACGCCGCTGTGCTCGCTGTGCATATTAGCGCCATCCATACGCTTGCACGTGACCCACATTCACGAAGTGAAACGTCACTCAATTTTTTTGTGTGTACGAAATTGCCATGCGAATTCCCAGTTTTATTTAATTCACCTTCAAGCAGTTCAGTACAATTTCTCTTCTCTTTCTTTTTCCGCTCTCATTTATTTTTATTGAAATATACCTACCGCTTCTTGACGAATCCCTCACTGTGCGTACGTGCACGGCCGCTGGTTAAAAAAAAAGAAGAAATGTCGCGGTTTCAGCCCGAAAGGCCGAAGCAACGACTGCGATAGCGAATTAGCAGACAACTATACGAACTAAGTATAGTAGTTTTATCGGCCCTATAAACCTGTAAACATTCGCTTACGAGCTAAATTAACAAGCACGGTGTAACGCGTGCACAGGTAAACATGAACACATCGCGCTCGATGACTGCGGAAACTCGCTGTCAAAACGCTGGAGTGAGGAGGCACGGCAATAGAGGCGAGCGAATTGACCTTCGTGTCGTCTCTCGCTTCAAGACGAACTAAGCGCCGAAAGCACAGCGTATACGATGGTACCGGCACTCCGTTCCATATATGGCAGTCACCGATGTGGAAGCTACGCAAGAAGTTCGGTCAAGAGAAGTTATCACTCCGCGCGTTCCGTCCATGCTTCGCTGCGCACAAACAGCCATCGCTCGCGCGATAATGCACGTGAGGCTCCTCGCAACGGGATGCAAATAAAAAACCCTGATAAGAACAACAAAAATGAAAAAAAAAAGATCTAAAACAACGCAATAGCAGCCGTATACCACTGCGTGCTTGTTTGTAAGGATTAAAACTTGTTTCATTCAATACAGAGCCTATATAAAAACAGTTGCGCACAATTGCGGTCAAAAAACATTAAAAAAGGAACTGTCAGCCCTCCCACTGGAGTTGAGAAGGAAGACCAGCGAAGCTGTAATATGGTGGGAATTACGTATTTCCAATTATGACTATTAAGATGTGACTGTGTAATTGGCTATTGCAACTAATACGCAATGAGAAATATATATGATCCGGTGGTTTTCATTTATTTAGTGACCACAGGGACCATGGCGTTATGGTCGCTATGGTACACCGCCATAGGGTGTACGGCAAAGGTTGGAACGTTCTTCATAAACACGTCACCAACGCCGCGCGCGTTCAGTGCGAACGCGGGCAAAACGCCGCCGCCGTCGACATTAGTTGTGCGCGTTGTTTGTGTGGCAGGGCAACGCGCATGCGCCGCCGTGGGAGAGCGGGCACGCACACGCACAGCTGTGCGCGCTGCTTGTGCGGCAGAGTTATCATGTCTGCTCTTTGTCAGCCGCTTTTATCAGCCACGCAGCCCAGAAAATAAACAGAATCTTGTGCTTCTGTTTATTTTCGAAGTTTAGAATTAAAAAAAAAAATTGCTTCGAAGGAAGTCAGCCCGAGCTTGCTATCGCAATCAGTGCTTCGCCTCTCGGGAGAAACTGACTTTCTTAAAATTCTGCAAATGATGCAATTTCAATTCCATTCACCTTTAACCAATTGCATAGTGGCCATTATCGTAAATGTACCGCTCACTGCTTAGCCAATTCCTCATTGTGAGTGTGTATGGAAATCATCATCATGTGCTCTTTAAGCAGTGGCTGAGGGTATGTGCATAAAGAGCCGCCGGCCTGCGGCGCGATCCCCCTTGTTCTACGGTGGCCCGGGCCGCCGTCGACGACACAACAATCTTGTGTGCCTTTCCGTTCTTTAACGCAACGCGGCCGGTATTTCCAGGTCACGAACGGCACCCGCGTTATAAGCGTGAGGTAACATTCTTGACAGGAAAGTAGTGAGCGCAGAGTTTTCAAGAAAGGAAAGCTAGCGATGCAGATTATGATGATGAAATGATAAAAAAACACAGCAGTTATTTGTGCTGAAACTTTGATATTATAAGATCAAGAAGACTGACCAATTGCGCAATTGCTTGGGAAAAGTATCTCTAGACTGCCGTGACCGCCCGGCTTTCCTCTGCACGTAGCAATGACTCAGTGGACACTCCCCCACACCCACCCCTCTCCCTCGGAGACATGGAAGTCGTATTGTGTTATTGCCCCACAGCCATGTTTTGTGCGATTTTGTGGTCACACTTCCGAAGTGCAGTTATTCCTTTGCTCTTAACGTTGTATTCATTGTTTGCCGCTTTCAGGTGCTCGCGCCAATACCTCATTGTCCAGTACGATACCTCGTATGAACAACTCCAGGTGCTACTGGGTGACATTGATGACAACCATGGCGCTGAGCAAGATAATGGTGCTCAATTACCTGTACCATTATCTCATCGATAATACATCGCTTGTACAACTTCAGCGACAACGTTCTTTTACGAGGGGAGCCGAAGAAATCAGAATTGTGTGGGCAGACCTAATCATAGTTGGACTCAACGTATTTGATGCCGACCAGTTCGAAAACGTCCACGCCTTGCTCGCGCTTATATACCTGGTCGAGACTATCACCAAGACCCGATAGTTCGCCTCACTGTAAATTGATCCATGGAAACAACATTCGGGTGTGTATTTCCACGATAACCTTGTGATCTGTGCGAGATGGTTTTGGGTCATGCTTATCTCCGCCATGTCGATCAGCAAGAGTGCTGTCCAGAATGACCTATACCAGTACCTGATTGGACATACAGCGGAAGTTCCAGCTCAAAGACAAGCGTCATTTACAAGGGAATGCCGAGCAGTAAGGATCATATGGTCAGATATAATTATAACCGGACTGAATATCTTCGACGCAGACAAGTTCGAAACCATTCATGGATTTCTGGTGTTAGTCTACCTTGTGGAAACATTAATAAAGATGAGATCCTTCGCCGAATGGCTGAGGGAGATAGATGGCAACAACCTCCGGGTATGTATTTCCACGATAACCTTGTGACCGGTGCTTGTCGCGAATTAGTGCATATTTCTCAAAGACGTCATGTGAACGAAGCCATTCGCGTTTTCCATGGCGTTGCTATGCCAGCTATGCGTGCTACAGTCATCAGGGCAAGAGTGGAGCAGACGACAAAACGGATAGGCAAGCAGGCGCTGTTGCTATAGCAACTGTAGCAACGACAAAGAAATGACAGACCCGAGCGCCGCTTAACCACCCGACACCCGCACTTGACGACAGTGACGTCACGCACGCGAGCCAATCAGGAGGCGCACACCACCGCCCAGCGACAGTGACGTCACGACACAGAGGAGACCAATCAGGTGGCCGGAAAGCTGTGGCAGTTTCTGCTAACTGCAGGTGACCGTGACAATTAGCCATCGAAGGCTTCCGCCTTAATAAATGTTTGCGCAACTGCTCGCGCAAGGTGCCTCTAGACTGCAGTCACCACCCGGCTCTCCTCTACCCGCAGTAATGGTTCAGTGGACATGACACTCCGCTCATAAGCACCCTGCAGGGAACTGAATGCCCGGTCGCTGCAGCCGAATTTATTTGCTGTGGTTTTCGTGTACGTAAAAGAACGCCGCGTTGCCGAAATAAATACCAAGTGAACCCCTATGGCGTTGCCCATAAACTCCCCTCCCCCCTCCCAGGGACATGGTAGCCGTATTGTGTTATTGCGCTCCAGCAATGTTTTGTGTGATTTTGTGGCGTTGTTTTTACACTTCAGAAGTGCCGTTATTCTTTTGCACTGAACGCTGCCTTTATTGCTTCCCCTTTCACAGACGATGACGCCGGTCCCGACCGCGTCGTGTCGGTGGTCTTCTCCTTCACCTGGACGAGGTGCAACTGGACCATCGTAATCATTGTCATGGCATGTGAGAATTTCATGGTTCAACTTCAAGCGTCGCACCATTTCATCGCAAACATTCTAGCACAGCCTTGGGGTGGAGGACCCCAGTTTTACGAGGCAATCAGCAACAGCGCACCGTTCCTCTCGCTGTTTGCTGATGGTGTCATGGCATTTCTTCCGGCGGTGGATGCGGAGAGGCACTCCACTTTTATGGAACCATCGTCATAGTTCATCTCATAACGAAACACATCCATCAAAGAATCATCCGGTTCTTGATCCAGCAATCTCATGGCCCAGGCGCTGCGGTATGTATTTCCACGATAAAATCGTTACCCATGTTTGTGGTGAATTTGTGCATATTGCTAAAACATTTCTCTGCGTCACTACTGTCTATCCCACGCCCTGCAAGGTTGCCGTAAACCACTTTCAGGACATCATAATTATTTGCTGCAGACGGACAGAAAGCTTACCTTCAGTATTTTCTATTACAGCTCGACTTCATCGACCTCATCTCGCAGGCTCATTTGATTGCGGGGCTCATCATGACATCATTGGGCATCATCGAGGAGGTAATCATCACATGGTCCATCTCCCGCGCCTGGTTGGGGCCATTAGCAGCTCACTGTAAGTGAAAGTTATTATATCTATTTCTATAACGTTTGCTTCGCAAACTGATTCTTTGAATCTTTCGGTTTTTCGAAAAACATAACAAATCTTCATCGATGAAGGCTGCCAATGCGAGCCAGTAGCCGAGTTCTTGTAGAAAGCTATTCTCTTAAACTTCCACAGAGTGAGGGTTGCGTTGCGGTGTCCTCGACCACAGCATCTAAACCTTCAGACACCCCACAGTTATAGACGGTAGCCCCACACAGTGATCGGGTGGAGAAACGCAGACTACAACACGCTATGGCGAGGTTTTAGTGTGGCTATAGTCCGGGCTGTGCCAACACATGCCGAGACGGAACAGGCGCGTTTGTTTACCCCTTTCGCAAATGGGATGGTGAAGCACTACAACAGTTCGCGCATGTGATGCTTGGCCCAGAGGACAAACGTTCTTGCTCGCAACAAGCTAACGCTCCTTTCCGTTGAAATCCTCGGAAAATGAATGGGTTGTGAGGCTGGACATGGGCAGGCAATCCTGTGAACCCACCGATGAGACAGAGTATTTAAAGGGTAACTCACTTCCGGGTTTGACATTACAGCGAAGCTATTAGCCTCTACTTGGTTGGGATACTTCGGCGCGTTCCTCACAAAAAAGAAAAGAAAGAACAGAATAACAAAGAAACGGAATAAGAAAGTCTTCACCGACTGAAGCGAAACGAGCATACGTTCTTTGGTACCACGCTCGCAACATGCTATATACACAGCATTTGTTTCTATGAACAACAAGCACAAAACAAGCATCCAACCCCCATCATTTGATCATAAGGCAACCCTGAGAAAAATGCGAAGCTCGTAGCGCTCATTTCCCGGTAATGGTTACTGTTGCGCAAGTTGCCGTGTCGACGGCAGCTTGCGATGTGGGCAGTGACGTCATTAGGCCTTTCATACATAAAAGGACGAGCCTTGCTACTGATTCCATTATAGTTTCAGCACCGCTACGGGTGAACATGGCGTAGTTAGGACTCCCAAGGAGCTGCGTGAATAAATACAAGCAACGGCAACGGCAATGGGACAAGAAGCGGCGTGCTGCAAAAATTATCATTCAGGACATGGAAGACATGGAAGGCGGCGTTTTCGCCCCTCCCCCACCTTTAAAGAATAGTGCCTTTGTATTATGAACGCCAGTGGAACAAATGTATTGTGGTAGGAGGACGGCATTTTAATGTTTTTGCTCTGTGTGCGGGGCTGAAAGGTGAAATGCGCGGGCTTTTCAGTGCTTGTGTTCGGCGTGCGGGGCCGAAAAGCGCGGGAGTGCGCGTGGTCGATGCGCGTTCCAAGAGAGAGGGCAGCTCGAGCGACGAGGCCGACAAGCTCAGCGGAGCGGGTCAGCACGGTGGTCTCTCGCCGGGCTCTGCGGATCGAACGGCGGGCCACGTCCCGACGTCAGCGATCCCGATCCTGTTAAACCGGGCTTCGCCCCGGTTTGCTGTCCCTGGAGGCCGAGCTACCTGGTGGATCCTGCCGTGGTCGGGCTTCGCCCCGGCTCCCTGATGTTCCTGAGGTGGGCTGTGCTGCGGCGTCCAGCGCCGTGCTGCCCTGTCGAGCCCGGGCTGCGCCCCGGCTCCTGTTAGGCCGAGATGGGCTGCCCTACGGTGTCATCGCCATTCGTCACCGGTCGACGCCTGGCTGCGCCCCGGTTCACGTCACTGTAGCAGCGACGTGCATCCCAGCTGCGTCCCAGCTGTCGCTAACTCACCGCTGCGGCGGCTGACCACTACGGCGATTGGAACTGAACTGTGAGTGGTACAGCACCAGACTGGGATTATCCGCAATAGCGCGACTTGTGTCACTCTCAGTACTTCGTGTGCGTCTGGTCCTTGTCTGCTAGCTGTCCGTGTTAAAAAAATCGTTCCTCTCCATCTTTGGGTGATTCCTTAGTGCGTCTGGCTGATCTGCGCCCACACAAAACCCGACACAATTTTGGCGAGCCTGCCAGAATCGGCTTTAACATCGTGCCGACAGCTAGACGCACGGGAGGAGACCATGGATGTTTAGAGAGTGTACGCAATCGGCAAGGACATGGGCTTAGCTGGCGCCGCTCTTCGCGAATGGGTGGACGCGGAACGCGCGACAGAGAGGGACCTCCGCGCCCAAGCTCGTGATGATCAGCGCGTGAACATTGAGCTTGAAGAAAAACGGCTACAAGCCGAGGAACGCGTGTTACAGCTGAAGCTGAAGCTTCAAGAACAGGCAGACAGTTCTAACGCGCTACCGGTGGGCGGCGACACGGCTGTACCAGCTATGATGGATGGCTGTAGTCCACACAAGTTCGTGCCACCATCTAATGAAGCGCGAGATGATCTCGACGACTATTCACAACGTTTTGAGCGCGTCGCAGCGTCTCAAGAGTGGCCTCGAAGTAAATGGGCCCTATCGCTCAGTTTGTGCCTGACTTCGCGCAGCTTTTCTGTGATTAGTCGGCTTGATTCCGCTACCGCCTCAGACTATGATCAGCTGAAGGCTACGCTGTTGCTGCGGTTTCGGTATACCGCCGAAGGTTACCGCGAGAAATTTCGCAAATGGAGACCAGAAGAGAAGGAGACGGGTCTCCAGTATGTTTCTCGCCTAGGGGGTCATTTCGAGCGCTGGATGGAAATGGCGAAGGTCGAAAAAACTTACGATGCTCTTCGCGACCTAATTATATCAGAGCAATTTATGAAAGGATGCTCCCCTGCTTTGTGAGTATTCCCCAAGGAATGATGCTGATTGTTTCTTAGAGGCCCAGGATATTTCCACTCTGAGTAAGGACCAGTCGTTTAAGGACAATGCAGCGGAGATAAGTCGCCAGACAGAGTCCTCTAAGAGATCGCCTAGAGACCACACTTAATGCTTCTTGTGCAACAAGGGCCGTTGCTCTCCCCACTGACCAAGCGCGAATCATCGTGCATTTGAGTGTTGGTCTCGGACGAGAAATAGCCCGTCAGCAACTGGCTGGTCGAGTGGCAAGACCGGTTCTCCAGGCGAAACAGGAAAGACGCAAGAAAGGAGACAAGCGTCATGCATGCTGTCTACCGAAAAAAAAAAAAAAAACCAGAGAGACCGGGGTACCAGAAAAAGGATACGTCGTTTTTCAAAGCGGAGAAACCATTCCAGTGGTGAATACGACAGGGACACGTGATGAAGAGACTTTGCCAGTGGCCAAAGGATGTCTCGTGGGTAAGGCCATAACCGTGCTCAAAGATACAGGCTGCAATTCTGTAAATGTGAGGCAAGGACTCGTTCCGAAGGAAAGACTGACAGGAATAAAAAGCCCAGTAGTTATGTTAGACGGGACTGTTCATTATTTGCCAGAGGCAGTGCATGGTCTTTCTAGACGAGCCCCTCCTCAGAGGAATCGTGCGTGCTAAGTGCATGCTGAACCGCCTTTACGATGTGGTGTTGGGGAACGTCGGAGATATTAACCCGGGTACTCAAGTAACTCCACATCATCGACAGAAGCATCGCAGAGTGGACCAAGCAGATAACACTGAGAGACGTAGGCAATCCGTCTATTTTGTTAGTACGCACTGCAGCAGCGGAGGACCCTCAGCATGTGCCTGGAACTCGCGGGAAGTGTTTTCAACTTTCGTCCACAAAGAAGACGCCACACCAAGACTCAAGCTTGGCGCCTTGCTATGTAGAAGACAAAAAGGACTTCTTGGGTGATAGCGCTGCAGCAGCAGAGCGATAGCTCTGCTGCTGAAGTTCTTCGCTTGCAGTCCTCCTGCCGACAGCCGTTTTGGCGTTCACCTGGTTTTTATGCGTGCGCCATCAATGGATCGTGGGTACAGCGAATCACTCAGCGATGGACGCAACCCGAGACGCGGTTGAGCGACAGCAGGCTCCCTATCCATCGGCGCCTTTGCCTCAAAGCGGAAACTTCACAGCGACCACCACAAAAACAGAGGAACGAACACCCCTGCCGCCCCCCCCCCCCCCCCCCCCCGCCCGGCCACAGAGAAAGAAGAAAGAAAAGAAAAAGCAACAACAACATAAACTATTTATTGACAAGAAAATCAAGATCCATGAGTAATCTGACCTGGTTCGTTCACGTTCCAAAGTGCGCGCATGCGAAATGGATGTGCAAAAGCCAATACCTCTCTACCGTGAACGCTGGGCGCTGGTCCGATATGCTGCTGGGAGAAAGGGTACTACAGGAGAGCGACCGAGTCGTAGGCCCCGTGAGCTTGTAAAATGAAAAAAAAAAAAAAAGGAGCGAGAAAAGTGACCTAACTGTACAGAACATTTTACGGTTGACGCGAATGCGTGCGTGCTGGAGCGTTGTAAGACTATCAACAAACGCGAAATAGAAACTGGATTTCTGAAAAACGCTGAGTTTTCCTTTCTTCTCTTGCAGGTCATCTCTTGTTCGTCATCAACGAGCTGCTAGTGGCGTTCATCGAGGCGCTATTCATCCTCATTGTTCATATTACAGTACATTTTATTTGGTAAGATCTTGCTTTGTTTTTCGTGAGATTACGACAAATAATCGAAGCTCACTTCCCGGCTAAACATTACTCAGGTGATAGGGTTAGAAAGAAGCGAAAACAAGAAGCGAAGCTCAGCGCAAGAGAAAACGACACTACACGTAACGAGAAAGTTAGGCTGGGCTGCATAAGCGAATTACTTTCTGCAATACCAAATGACATAATTAACATCACTATCACCATGAGAAGAGGCTTGCTTCGGCAGACAACACGCAGGAGCCAAATGACGGTCGGCGACGCGACCTTGAAGTTCCCGCACCAGCTCGACGAGACGTCATGGATCATGACTGCGTCTGCATGGGCCTAGCAAATTCCTTATCTGTGGCTATGGTGTTGGGCTGCTAATCACGAGGTTGCGGGGTGAAATCCGATGGGGACGAAATGCCAAAATACCCATGTACTTAGATTTAGGTGCACGTTAAAGAACCCCCAGTGGTCCGAATTATTCCGGAGTCCTCCATTACGGCATGCCTCATAATCAAATGATGGTTTCGGCACGTAAATCCCATAATTTAATGCCTTATCTGTAAAGACAGGGTACGCTGCATTTGCAAAGTGCTAACGACTGATCTCAACAATGTTCGAAAAGTTCTAACGAGTGACAACCAATGATTATATATATATATGGGAAGAACGGGAACCAAGGGACTGATTTTGGTACTCATGACCACATAAAGCCAACAGACAATGAAGCCAAGGAAAGCATCGGGGAAATTAAGTGTGGTTGAAATTGTAATGTAGAAAATAATGAAGAAATGGGAAATGAAAGTGGACGAAAACCGTTTCCCATCCGCTTTGTGAGATATTTATGTTTATCTACTTCAGCTAACCATGGGACTGTTAGTCATGGTAGCTCTATTGGTAAGAGCAATGCACGTGTAATGAGAAGACCTGTGTTCCTGCCCCACCTGCGGCCACACGTTTTTCCCCTATTCTCATTACCATTCATTTATCATGTCTTAATTTCAAACCATAGGTATAAGTTTTTTCCCTTATGCTTTTTTCATATAACTAATAAAATATGGCATAGACATTTAACACTGCTTAGGTGTGGGAATGCGAAACCATTATGGTTGCTTTCGCGAAATGTTATCGCTTACGTCTTCTTGTCGTCGTGCACGTTGAAAGCTCGCATGGCGCAGCCCATTTTATCCCCTCATGATTTGGCGTCGAGAGTGTTGTTGCTGTTTCCTTTCACATATACGTGGCTCCTACCGACTTTGCGTTCACCGCCAGCATTTCCCGGTAAACATTACCGTTGCATAAGCTGCAGTTGCCGGGAAGCGTGACACGCAGTGAAGCATCTTTGAATGATATCGCGTTCCACACTTAAAGGCGCAGTTTAAAGGTCCTCCAAATTTCTCCCTCAATCACTTTAACGTGTCGCAATGCGACGGTCTCGAGCCAATAGCTCAAGTAGAGTTAAAGTATTTGGGCGTAATCTATGACGGTTCCCCCAGCTGTATGGTCATATGACCATACAGTTAGAAAAGTCGCAGTTTCGTCCCAAAAGGCGAACCACGAATTGCGATAGCAAATTTACGAGTAGAGAGCTATACGGAGGAAGGGTAGTAGTTTTATCGAGTGCATAAACTTGGACACATTCACTTACTAACTGAATTATCAAGCATGCTGTCCGCGCCAACAAGCAAACTTGAATAGATCCCACTCGATGACCGCAGACAAGCACTGTCAAAACGCTGGAGTGAGCAAGCGCCGCGGCAGCAGCGAGTGAAAATTCGTGCGGTCTATCGCTTCAATGGAAACTGAGCGGCGAAAGCACATTGCATACAAAGGGAAGAGCCGTGTGAAGATCGCTTTCGAGATACGGTGCGCGCGACAGCCCTGAGCCGCGCAAAGTACAAGTATGAAGTTGCTGGCAGAGTAGAAGCCACGCCCCTTCCCTCCGGCGCTGCCTTCCCGCTTACCTCATTTCGTGTGGAGATTGAGTCGCCAGTTCCCCAGGCGCCCGGTCGCAAGATACGCATTTGGTGCCGCAGCCAAACGTCGCCAAGACGGAATACGTCGCGTTGGCTCTCCGCCGTACGTTCGCTCTCCGCGAAAGCGCGCGTCCCTGGCGCGCTTTCACTCGCACATTAAGCATATACGGCGCGCGGCGACGATTTTATCCCCACGGGCGCACACTTCGGCCACGTCGCTGATCGCTTTTAATGTAGCTGGCCGCGCGGCAGCTGCCCCCTCCCCCCTCTCCCCATCGTTACCGTCGCCTCCTACCCGTGCAGTCGTTCGCGAACAAAGTCCGCGCGCGCTTCTGGAGGCCTTTCTCTCGCGTGCGCGAGATTAAACTGCGGTTGCTGGCTCGCACACACAGCGTACGGCTCGCGGCGACGCTTTAATCGCCGTTGGACTTTATAGGGAACCTCATGGCGACGACGACGACGATGACGACGGCAAAAATGCGTTTGGAGTGTCCATATAAATGCTATTGCAATTAAAAGGAGTGAGAGCATGTAGTTGGCATGCTACGGCATCTATGCAGCAGTCGGTCGGGGAAGCGGAAAGACCTACTTCTAATGATACACAAAATGTATGTGAGGCCCATGTTAGAAATTATATGTGTACTATTTTTCCGATTTGGTGGTAGTGGTGGTAAAAAGCATTTATTGTGTGTAAAGAGAGGTGTGGGCCCCCCTGTGGGGCCCTGCATACTGGGTGGGATCCTTAGTCCGGGACCCCATTAGTCGAAGCAGATTCATCATTAGTCCTGCAGATTAGTCCATCATAGATTAGTCCATCATTAGTCCATCATTAGTCCTGCAGATTCATCGTCATCATCATCAGCAGCAGGAGCATGAATAATGTGGGCTGCTCGCGCCACAAGGAGAGAGATAAGCTTGAATTTCAGAGACGTGCCTCTTAATTACTTTTTACTTGTTTTTTTTTTAATCATATCACCACCCGGCACGTCATCTATCCCCGACAGTGGGTTTTTGCCATTAAAAAATGTATAATATTCATCATCATAATCATCGTGGACCCCGAGCCTGAAAATTGGAAGCAATGTATCGAATGGCGGCTCATATGCTACTTTTCACAATTTTGTGCTACGTGTACATAATAGGAGCTCAAGAAGGGCTGACGAAGGGCAAGCCACCACTCCTTCCGGCCTACCCACAAGGCGTGAGTAATACATCGTTACGCAACTGCTCAAGTAGCGTGTCTCTAGACTGCAGTGGCCGTCCAGCCTTCCACTGCACACAGCGATGGCTTAGTGAGCACCACACTCCGCTCACGAGCATCCTGCAGGAAACTGAACTCCTGGTCGCTGCTGCGCATTCATTTGCTGTGGTTTTGGGTTACACTGAACGCCGCGTTGTCGAAATTAATCCCAAGCGGCACGGCTATGGCGTATCTCAAAGCCTATGCCCCCCCCCCCCCCCTCATCGAGGACATGGCAGCCGTATTGTGTTCTTGCCCCGCAGCAATTTGTTGTGCGATTTTGTGTCTTTTGTGTTTACACTTCCGAAGTGCTGTTATTCTTTCGTTCTCAACTTTGTCTTCATTGTTTGCCGCTCTCAGGTGGTCGGCCCACTGCCAACAATATCCAGCACATTGTCGTACACATGGAACAAGGAACTGTGGGCGAGCGTAATCGCCCTGAGTGAATGTATGAACCTCATCTTGCTGAAAGCCGTCTCCACAAGTCTTCTGTTAGAAGCAGACCTTCTACCGCTGCAAGGCACAAGCTGGTGTGGCAGAAGATATCACTTCATTAATTCATATAACTATCAGCAGCAGATTCACTTCTCATCCCCCTCCCGTATGCCGATGCGGATAACTTTTACTTTTGTCACGTAGTGATTGTGACGGTGCACCTGCTGGCCAAGGTGGCTCTGCACATGGTTACAGCCAGAGTCTACCGAAGAGTAAAGGGAAGCACTTTCTGGGTATGTATTTCCACGTTAAAATTATGATTTATACTTGTCACGAATTAGAGCATATTTCAAAGATATCATGTGAGGAAAACGATTATCCGTCGTACATACATGGCGCCTCTTCAAGAACAACACGTCTTGTCTTTTACTTTGCACTTTGTAAATATGCGCTAGCAGCTGGTAGCATGGCATGGCATTCACAGCTAATGGCATTCGCCCATTGAATGAGTTTCCCTAACTCATACGCGCGCGACTTGTGTAATCTCGATGACAGGGGCTTGGAAATAAATTACAAAATCGATAAGTTAAAACGAAATGTAATATATTTTCAAATAACCTTCCAATGTTTACCATTGTATTGCTACCGATAAAGTGTGGATATGTAAATAAGAATCACGATTTCTAAGTTTTCGTTGTTATAGCAGCCTGCCGATAAACATTGCCATCAATTGGGAATGTCATTTTGTTTACCCGTGTAGACTGGGAACGCAAGACCGCAATGACATTCGATATGAATGTCATTTACAGCAAATGACATTACGTGTGCCATATGGCAGGGGCATTACTTGTTCTGCTGGGCACAAGTTCTCCCAATAACGGGTTAAATTTGTAACTGACAGTTTTAACCTTGCACGGTGTAAAACTGTTGAAGTGTTCCTTCAATGCCTTGTTCTCGTTCGCTTGCCTGACATAATAATTAACGGTTCACAACTTGAGGAGAAAGTGAAGACATGGATTGCCGTTCTTGAATTTCCCATCGAGATCTCGGCGCCCGTACGTCCGTGTGACTTTATGGCTTACGAACGATTTTCTCGTGTGTGGCCCGACTGGCGCAATAAATTTTCCCCAATGCCAGGTTTTGCCTTTTTGCCTTAGGATGCTGCGTATTCTGCTACATCGAGAGTCAATCAATTGGTGCATGCTCTGTCAAACAGCATGCATTGTGAAAAGTCGTGACCTTACGGCGAGCTTGTGCGGACACTTCAGGAAGCCGTCGGCAGCCGTCAAATTGCGTCTTGCGCTTCATCTAGCTTACGAATCGTCACTGCGAGAGCTTTCTTTGCATTTTCCCCCCCACTGCGGCTGTTGTCTTGCTGGTGGCTTGCACAATTAGCCGGAGCCGGATATTGTGCGAACCGAGGCAGTCTGTAAGCGCTCGCGTAATATATGCAAATACAGACACCTCCTCCAGCACAAATATGTCGTCGTCGTCATTTCTACATTATGTTTTCGCCGCCTCGCATCTTATCGTCAGCATTCCTTCGTTGCTATGCCGACGTTGCAATCGTGCCGTCTTCGCCATGCCTTCGCGATCATTTCATCGTCGTCATTCAAGCGTCGTGCCGTCGTTGTACCTTCGTTGTTGTTCCAACATCTTCATTGCGTCATCCTCAGAGTTTTCGTGCCGTCATGGTTCTTTTATCGTCGTCATCGTCGTGCCTCAGAAGATAACTAGCACAATTATTAGCAAGTATGTCCAAAATATTGCGAAGAGTTTTTTTTTTCTCACCAGGTGCGCTTTTTTCACTTGCCGACGTCTGCAGTAGCTAGCACGTAAGGTACATCTACATGCGCAGCAACAACAGTTTTTGTGTGTCAGGGTTGCGTGTTCAATTGCCTACGTTCAGCGCATTAGGCCAAATTAGCACTCTTGTACGCAAAATATATACCTGGACTGCGGGCCACAAGGCCGTCATCTCCTTATCTTCACATAGAGTTCCCGTATGGGCGATCGTATTTAAGCAATTTCGGAATTTTTATAAATCGCCTCTGGCAGATAGCACAATTCTATTCCCTGAGCTTCCCAGTTACTCGAAGAGGCGGACATTCCTAGCACAAAAAAGTGAAACATATTCAAATAACTATAAGAAATTCAGAAATTAACTTCTTAATTGTTACTTCACGGTACCCAGTGACATTGCAAGACGTATCCACTTGAAACGAATCTCCAGGATGTCACCAGTTTGGAGTGTATATTTCCCAAAGTGTGGGACGTTCCAGTTACTTTCGTGCCTTTATTTATAAAAGAGCGCTTTGTCAAAAAAAAAAAAAAAAAACTAGGTTGAACAAAAGTGCACCTTCCGGCATTTTTGAGAATGCGTATCTGCAAATTGGTGTCATTCTGAAATTTCATTCCATGTGGATACGCCTTGCAATCTCACCGGCTTCAATTTGTAAATTGCAGTATGTGCCATAAAGTAAATAATTGAAAAGTTAATAACTTTTATTTGGATGATAATGTGTTTCGATTTCTCATGCAAGTGTTGTCCACCTCCCTGAATAATCCAGCTGAAGGACTAGATTTTATGTTATCTGCAACAGGCGATTTAAAAAAAAAAATCCCTGAAAACTTAAAAGCTATCATCCCGTACAGGCTCGATTTTGCAATATGTCTTCAGCTTTTTACACACGCTGAACATGAGGGTCGCCATCGGCAGATTTTATTCAAACTCCGATTGTTCCGACACCCTGCACCTGGACCCGAAAGTAGTGGCTTGCGCTTCGAATTATCAATACATTTTTTTTCGTCCTTTCGTTATTTGCACTTTCGTATACTTTAATATCTAGCCTTATCGCTAACACGTCTGTCGAACATGTCACTAATGCATCTCTAATTTTGTCGTTAAGAATTATTTTCTGTGACACTGTCTCATTGTTCGCGCAGTATTCACTGGTTTAACAGGTATTACGCCCAGTTCCATTGTACCCCATTGTGGGTCGGCCTTTCTTCTATACATTTATAAGATAATATCCTAGCCATCCGTGCATTCTTTTACGTGTGTGCCAACAATCTAAATTGGCTAACCCCCCCCCCCCCCCCCTTTCCCTAGCCCCCTAAATAACCACCCACGTACCCCTTGGCTAGTTGAATATACTAGTTGAATGGGTTGGCATGAAGCATGAAGCGCAACACTCGACATCGCCAATAAGCAGGCTCTTTGGAGGCGGTACGCTCTCTGCTTTCTGAGCAGGCATCAAGCAATTTTTCGACTCCTCTTTGCGGAATTTTCGCGGGAATTCTGGGAAACGTCGCGTCGTCGCTCTTTCATGACGAATACCGGCAACTAACCCGCACCTGAATGCCACCGGTGTCTCGAAAGACGTACTTCATAATGACGTGATGGTGCAGACACGCTCTCCTGCAGAAATGCCGAACTTTTAAGCGTTTAAATTATGCCGGCACACGCCCTGATACTAGAACGGCGCTTCTAACGGCGTAGAGATATGATCTAGAGAACGATAACTTGTTATCTCACTTGGCACGTTTGACTGTTGCAGCAAGTTGTGCTCATGCATCCGCTTAGTTGGAAATAATTGCAGGTAGCCATGTCATTGGGAAATATCAGAAGGCGAAGCAAGCTCAGAAGGAAAACCACAGAACAAGCGTTTCAGTATAATGTGAAATCCGTGTGCTAGCCTAAGCGTGGGGTGCAACGGTAACGCTGCCGTACGCTGCAGTGCACGGTGCAAACTTGTCTAGCGGAGCCGAGCGGACCGCTAACACGAACAAACCACTGGAACTCGGATAAGTAGAGACAACTTCCTCCGAGAGCACCTTCTAACTGGGCCAAGAGTAAAAAAAAAAAAAAAAAAAAATAGAGACTTCAATTAATGCTATTACACATTTATAGAGCAACGCGTGTTTGCGTATACTGGGCATGGACAGTGAGTTTCACCCAAGTCCTTACGTTTGGCACTGCATGCTACACTAAAACCGTCGAATGGATAACACGAATGACACGTGTTTTGCTTTGAAGCGCTGAAAGCAACATTACTGCTTTCGTGAAGGGACGATGCGTCGCGTGAACTTACGGCGAACTGAAGTTCGCCGTAAACGGCCGTAAACGTCCGCGATCGCCTCCTCTCGCCATCTATAGTCGTGTACAACTTAAGAAGGCAGCGACATTTGCCCCTCAAAGGCGGATGCACACGAGCATTCACCAATGGGCGCGCACTCTAGACTGACGTCATGAGCCGGACGGCCCGTGAACCCGCCGACGGAGGACATGGCAGCCCGCGATTCGAGCTTGGCCGAGTCGCGTCAGCGGGGCTATTTCTAGAGACTCCCTATGCAAGCGCTCGGTATGAAGGTGACGGTGGTGGGAGAAGACGTTCCCCCGCAAGAGTTCGAGCAGCCCGGATGGATTCAGGCACACAAGACCCTGAAGAAAACGAAAGAACATCTGACTGGCAACACGGCAGAGGTGAAGGGAGACCACGACGCGCCCGCCGTTGCACCGAAAGGCACCGCGTTCAAGGACGCTCCTCGCCGCCCTCGCAAACGCGCGCCCCCTCCGCCGCCGCTGCCGGACGATGACTACAAGATAATCATTCGCCCGCGCGACGGCCTCAACCTCCGATCGTGGTGCGCGGCGCAGATCTCGGACAGCGTCCGCAAGGCCCTCAATGTATCGGAAGAGACAACAGCAGCGGACACGGTTCAGCTTAACTACTCACAAAACACTATCTTGGTCAGCACCCCGGATGAGGGAAGAGCAGCAGCGTATGCCGGCATCGCGGGCATCTTACTCGGCGAAACCCAATACGAGGTGCGTCCATACGTTACGGCGCCCAACAACACTGCTAAAGGTATTGTGCGTGGCGTCCCAGACTATGACACGCAGGAAGTGATCATGCGCAGCCTGGAACAAAACGACCCGCAGGTCCTCTATGCACGGCGACTGGGCAACACCTCGGCCATTATCGTCCTCTTCGAGGGAACAGCTGTTCCCCATTACATCAAGTACAGGGGCACTATCATGCGGTGCGTGCTCTATAAAAAGAAAATCGAAGTGTGCGACACATGTCTACGCACGGGCCACCGGAAGGATGTATGTCCTACACCAAATGTGAAGAAGTGCCACAAGTGCGGGCTCCAAGATCCATTGGATGGCCACGAGTGCAAAGCGAAATGTGCAGTGTGCGGTGGCCCGCACGAAACGCGCTCCAACGACTGCAGGAGGCGCTTCGCCACGCCACCTATAGTAAGACAGAGAAGACAACAGAGTAGACACCGTCGGCGGTCACGATCTCGGGGGCAGTCACGAAGCCCCAGCCGAACCAGAGCCAGCCGCTCCCGCGAGCGACGGGGGAATGATACCACCGTCGACCACCCACCGCCGCAGCAGCAGCGGCGGCCCGAGTCTCGCTCCCCATCCAGATCGGGAACTTCCAGGTCCAGATCGAGAGCTCGGACGCCGGCGCAACACACTAATCAGGTGAGCTGGGCTAGCGTGGTCACTCACGGCAGAGAGGGAGAAAATGCACACATGCGAGTCCTGGAGCAAAAAATTAATCAACTTAGCGAACTTGTCTCAAAACAACAGCTGGAAAATCAAACACTTAAAGCAGAGATTAAAATGCTAACATCCCAGGTGCAAAAGCCGGTGGCTGATCAACCCAGTCAGGCAAAATCGGTAGCTCCCCCACCCGGACCCCCTAAACAAACCCTGCAGACCAGCCCGAGTAAGGGGGACGACGGCCCCCCACATAAACGGAAAGCTCAAGAAGCCTCCCAAAATAGCAATTCAGAACAGGAATTCGATAAGAAGTTCACTGCCTTGCAAGAACTGATGGAGTGCAGACATAAATAAACCATGGACATTATCCAAGCCTTAGCACAAACAGTGAACGCCCAGGTCGCTCAAGTTGCCAAATTGACGGAACAAATGGCACAATCAGCATGGCAAGGAGAGGGGAATGCAATTCAGCCCATCAAGGCTACAGCAACACCCCTCTTCAAGCCATATGAACAACACTCGGCGACCGCGGCGCCCGGGCCGATACGGCACGTGGTCCAGCCGCCGCACACGCACCCGCCGTGGTTGCTCAGTGGCTATGGTGTTGGGCTGCTGAGCACGAGGTCGCGGGATCGAATCCCGGCCACGGCGGCCGCATTTCGATGGGGGCGAAATGCGAAAACACCCGTGTACTTAGATTTAGGTGCACGTTAAAGAACCCCAGGTGGTCCAAATTTCCGGAGTCCCCCACTACGGCGTGCCTCATAATCAGAACTGGTTTTGGCACGTAAAACCCCATAATTCAATTCAATTCAATTCGCCGCACACGCCTCCGTATCCCGCACCCATAAGCGGTACGCCGCCTGTTCAGTCATCCTCCAACGCACATCATGGCTCCGCGCTGTAGCCATGACATATGGCAATGGAATTGCAGGGGGTACCGCCAAAAGAGGGGGAACCTCCAGCAATTCGTTGGCAGCCGCGACCCTCCAGACGTGATAGCCCTTCAGGAAACGAAAGGATATGCACCCTTAACGGGTTACAAACAATATACAGCCGCCAGCGTAGAAAACAAACCCAACATCGCAATCCTCGTCCGTCGAAATTTACCAGCACTACAGCACAACTTTGACGAGGACTTAGGAATAGAACACGTGCTTATTGAACTCATACCGCCCAAGAGAGGGGGACATAGTCTGTTCATACTGAATATTTATAGCCCACCGAGTTGCAGGGCACATAGATTCGGCAAGCTCTTTGCGAAAACCCTACAGCTAGTAGAACACAGAAGTTTGGTAATTCTTGGAGACTTCAACGCCGCTCACATAGAATGGGGCTACAGAAGTTCTACGCCCAAGGGTTCCGACCTATGGAACCAGGCGCAGCAATGCCGCTTGACTCTGATCACAGATCACAACCACCCTACCCGGGTGGGGACGAGTGTTTCGATAGACACTACACCGGACCTAACGTTCACTCGCAACGTACCGCAAGCACAGTGGAGCAATTTAGGGCAGAACCTGGGCAGCGACCACTTTATTCTACTCTCAAGAATAAAGGCGGGCCCTGCCAAAAGGATTGGGATAAAAACCTCCCTCACTAACTGGGACAAACTCCGTGAGCTAAGGAATGAGCATGCGCCCACCCACATATCCAGTCTAAAGGAGTGGGCTGCGACCCTGCTAGAAGACGTCGCAGCCGTCACTGAGGAAGTGCCGGAGACTGCTGGTCTCGAGGAGGTGGACACCCACCTGCTTCACCTCTGGCAGGCGCGCACGAGCATTCAAAACCGCTGGCGCAAACAACGGCTTAATAGAAAGCTCAGGCTAAAAGTAGCTCAGTTGGACAAACAAATAGAGGAGTACGCAACGAAACTAACTTCACAACAGTGGTACCAGGTTTGCGATGGCATGCAGGGTCAACTTGGTATGGACCGCACCTGGCACCTCCTTCGGTACTTACTAGAACCCAACGCATGCAAATCAGCACAGAGAGAACGGCTCATACAGCTCTCTCACCAGTTTCAAGGGACGAACGAGGAGCTCTTCAAAGCCCTCGAGACCAAATACTTTGGAACATACCAATCCCGTTCCCTAGCAGGGTACGAGGGCAAGGTGAACGACACTCTCGATGCACCTATCTTGGAGGCAGAAGTAAGGGCAGCTGTCCTTCAACTGCAAACTAAATCGGCTCCGGGGGAGGATAACGTAACGAACAAGACCCTTCGAAACTTAGACGACAACTCTATTACTGCCCTCACGGAGTACATGAACGAGTGCTGGGACAAGGGTGAGCTCCCAAGCTCATGGAAACATGCAAAAGTAATTTTCATACCCAAAACTGGGAAGACCTTATCATTAGACAATCTCCGCCCGATATCCCTTACGTCCTGTCTCGGCAAACTCATGGAGCACGTTATACTGAACAGGCTTCGTGAATTTGCTGAGGACAACAATTTACTACCCCCCACTCTTATAGGCTTCCGGCCGAAGCTGTCCACTCAGGACGCGATGCTCAGAATAAAGCACGACATACTGGATCAGATATCCCCGGCAGGCACAAAAGCCATACTGGGTTTAGACCTAACAAAAGCGTTCGACAACATATCGCACGTCGCGATACTCGAGGCTCTGCAGCAACTCGGGGTGGGGGCGAAAATAGACAACTACGTAAAAGATTTCCTCAGCAGCAGAACGGCTAACCTACACCTAGGGGGGCTAAAGTCCGACACAATTCGGCTCGGCAGCCGAGGTACACCCCAAGGATCGGTACTGTCACCGTTTCTCTTTAACATAGTCATGGCAAACTTGCCATCAAAGCTGAATCACATACCCGACCTCAAACACAGTATTTACGCGGACGACATTACTCTCTGGGTTAACAAGGGCAACGACGCGCACGTAGAGGAAACTTTACAGTAACGACAGTTGAGGACTATGTCCGCACAAGAGGACTGGCGTGCTCTCCAGAAAAATCAGAGCTGCTCCTCCTACGCGGTCTACGAGGTAAGAACAACGCACAGAGTAACCAAAGCAAAATTCTTGTGAGGGCAAACGGCCATCCCATCCCAGAAGTTTCTAAGCTTAGAATACTGGGCCTCCTGATCCAAAACACAGGCAGAAACTCGGAAACACTAGGCAAACTGGAGAGTGCTGTGCTACAAACACTGCGACTGATTATGAGAATCAGCAACAAACATGCGGGCATGAAGGAAGTGCACCTGCACCGATTGGTTCAGACATTCGTGCTCAGCAGGGTTACCTACACCCTACCATACCTTCGCCTAACATCGTCAGAGAAAGCTAGGGTAGAAACGTTACTGCGAAAGGTATACAAAGTGGCCACAGGACTCCCGACGCGTACATCAACGGCCAAGCTATTCGCCCTAGGCGTACACAACACCCTTGACGAGATGACAGAAGCGCATCTTACGGCTCAATACGAAAGGCTGTCACAGACATCAGCGGGCCGTTTCACGTTAACAGAAACGGGGATCAGATACACACCGACAATGACCCCTAAAATAGACATTCCCTTGGAGCAGCGGCAACACCTTAAGATCACGCCCATACCTCGCAACATGCACCCTATTCACCACAAAGACAGAAGAGCAGATAGGGCCAAAACACTCCACACGAAGTTTAAGGCAAATAAGGCTGTAACGTACGTGGACGCGGCGGAAATACCAAACCGACCAGCCTTCTCAATAGCAGTAGTGAATAACGAAGGACGACTCATGTCTGGAGGATCGATAAAAGCGGCTAATTCAGAGGTGGCGGAAGAAGCGGCTATAGCATTGGCTATCGCTACCACCACCAGTACCATAATAATAAGCGACTCCAAATCTGCAGTCCGAAATTTCGCACGGGGTCGAATATCCCCTACCGCCAAATCCATCCTCAATCGCAATCGTAACCACCGCACCATCCAAATTATCTGGGCTCCGGCCCACGAGTCGCTTCCCGGTAACGAGGCCGCCCACAACCAGGCTCGAGCATTCATCCTCCGAGCCGAAGGCCATCGACCAACCGGGGACGAGGTTACCGGAGCCGAGAGCCCGGGACTGTCGGCGCGCGACCGCATGGTAACATATCAGGAGATAACACAACATTACCGTCTAGCCAGATTAGTTTACCCCCCAGCGCACAAAACGCTTACGAAGAGACAGGAAATCGTTTGGAGGCAACTCCAAACGAATACCTTCCCAACCCCTTTTATTCTATCGCGCATTAATCCCTCAGTATACTCCAGCTGTTGTAAACTCTGCCAAAGAGAGAACGCAAATCTCTACCACATACTCTGGGGCTGCTCTGAAACTCAGCAACCTAATAATGCCCAGGGTTCGCATATCACTACCCCTCAGCAGTGGGAGGCCACGCTGCTCAGCTCCGACCCGGAAACGCAAGTCAGGGTTACGGAGTGGGCAGAGGCAGCCGCCAGGGCACAAGGTCTCCTGGCCGCCTGACCAACAGTGGACTCTCGTACGCTGAACTTAAGCTCCATGTATATGGTGCTAAATAAATGTTTTTCCTCCTCCTCCTCCTTTAGTCGCGGTGGCGATCGGCTGCTGCGCTTCAGTGAACAGCGCGAGGCGCCTCTCCTGTCTTTTAAAGTTGTAACCGACTTTTTTTTTTTTTTTTTTTTTTTGTGCGGGAAGACCGACTGTGCGAGAAACCGACTGTGTGTAACCGACTGTGCGGGAAAATTCGCAGTGGAGCGCGATCGGAACCACCGCTGAACGCGATTGCCTCTCGGTTGGATTAAAAAAAATATTTCCTTTCAAGTTGGGGGGTGCGGCTCGTACACGGATTTAGACGCGAAGAATCTTCATTCGTGTAATTGTCATATGCTTCGCTATCACCAATACTGCTTCGCTTTTCCGGCAAAACTGCAGCCTCTTTTTCTTTTTCTTTTTATTCTGACTCCTAGTAAAAGCTCTGCTGCGCATGACTGCTATTGATTCTGATTTCGAATGAATCCGATTTGGCCTCACTTCGGTTACTAAGTTAACGATATATATTTATGACCTCTGCATGCACGTTGCAATGTTTCCGTCCCCAATAAACGTTGTAAATTATTATAAGTTCTTTTTTCGTGAGTCACTAGCTTTATCTACTGGAAAGAGAAGCAATGCTGAGACACCTGTCATTCACGTGCATTTTACTCACCATTGATAAAAGCCTCTTCTGAAGGGGTCACTGAAGTCTGCAGATATTTTTCAGTGTCAAGAAAGGGCGCAAAGCAATTTGTAGCGAGTTGAACATACAGCAACATATTCATTCTCTAAACACAGGCTATCCATATCATTAGAAATAATTGTTAGTTGGCTACCTATTTCCTTTTTAAAATATAAAGTTTGTCCGGTGTACATATTGAAATATAATGTGTCTGCGCAACATATGGTGCTCACACTGGAAATTAAAATAATATGTTGAAGGTGAAAAAATACGGATGTTGTGGCCGCCGTTGGTCCTTCTAATGCGCTTGTTTTTCTATTATCAGGATTTCCAGAAATAAAGCGAAAGTATGAATAAAAGCCGCACACGTCCGCGTCAATAATGATGCAGTTAACGTTTAGCCACAATAACATTTAAAGGGAAAAGGTAGAGGCAACTCAAAAGAAACCATGAACGATTCGGGTAACAGAACTCTGGTAATAACATTTTAGGACCGGGGGGGGGGGGGGGGGGTCTTCAGCATCGCCGGGGGGGGGGGAGGGGCAGAGCCCTCCCCCTGCCCCCCCCCTTGAATTCTCCGGAGGGGGTTCGAGCCCCAGAGCGCCCCCGTAGTCGGCACCTATGCACATAATACACCAGCGCGCTGCACCGCGTGTTTCGTCCGGCCAGTCCGCGTAGCCGGCTATTGGGGAAGTGAAGCTGGGTGCGACTGAAGCACCATGAAGGCGCGGGTGGGTGGCGGTTCCGCGCAACGCCGCCGAGTTTGACAGCTGAAGCTAGTCTAGTAACGTTGGTCTTGCCTGCGAAAGTACATTTTTTCGTGTTCACCTGTAGGCCAGCGTTTGCGAGGCCGTTTACCACTTGTTCAAGACGCTGCAGGTGTTCTGGGAACGTGGTTGAAAGCACTACGATGTCGTTGAGGTAGCAAAGACAGGTCTTCCATTTTAAACCACGCAGGACATTATCTATCATGCGTTCGAAGGTAGCAGGCGCATTGCAGAGCCCAAAGGGCATCACATTAAGCTCGTATAGCCCATCTGGGGTGGCAAAAGCAGTTTTCTCCTTGTCGGACACCGGTATTTGCCAGCAGCCGGATCTAAGATCAAGACTGGAAAAATATTTGGCACCCTGTAAAGAATCAAGTGCGTCGTCGTTCCGTGGGAATGGGTAAAGATCCTTGCACGTGATTTTGTTCAGGGCTCGGTAATCGACACAAAAACACTGAACCGTCTTTCTGCTGCCCTAGAACAAATGGAGAGCACCAGGGGCTCGAGGAAGGTCGGATGATATTCCGTCGAAGCATCTCCGATACATTTTCCTCGATGATTTTGCGCTCCTTATGAGACACGCGATATGGCCGCAGGTGAACAATGTGAGAGCCGTCAGTGTGTATAGATGAGCAGCAGCAGCCGTCATACCGAGGGCCGGCGAATTGATGTCGAACAAGGAACGGTGTTTTATTGCGATAGCAGACGCTGCTCGGCGTTCGCATGGAGCGGACGCGTCGCTCTCGAGCTCTGCATAGGCTTCAATTTATCCTGGTTTATGCGGTGCTGGACCTTCCATTTTTGGCAAGGATATTCTAAACGGTGATCTACACCCGCTGAGCAAGACATCCGACCATTCGCAAGTATTGAAACTGTTTTATTCACCACTTTCTGCGTCGCCAAGCTTAAGCCTCGGCGGCCGCTCCGCCGCGTCGGCGGCAGCGTTCGGCGCCAAGGCAGCGATGGCAGCTGATATTGAAGTTGAAGGCGAAGATCTCACGGCGGAGGAGATGGCGCGATGGCGGGAACAACATATATTCCGTGCCAGCAAGCCCTCCAACCCAATCGCACTATCATCTCAGCCGAAACGACCTGGGAAGATGGCGTGGCCCAGGCAGCCACTGCCACCGGATGACTCCTACACCGCCGTGGTACGGATACGCGGCGGCCTAGATTGCTCAAAATACCATCCGATCTACCTCAAGAGTATGATGCAAGAGGCTGCCCAACTTGCAGAAGACATCGACAGTGCTCGGGTAAATACCCTAAATAACACTTTATTGATCACCTCTACCAGTATGGACCGTATTGACGCCTACCTTCGCGTCAAAAGCCTCACCATCGCTGGCAAAACCCACGAGGTGGTGGTGCACCCCACCTCTCCGCAAGACTCGCGTAAAGGAATTTTCGCTTTACCCGTCGACATTATGGAAGCTGAAATCTTGCCACATCTTCGACAAGCTAACCCGGAACCCGCGGTGCTCCACGCCCGCCGAATGGGTAAGACCGAAACAATATTGGTGACTTTCCTCGGGAAGAATGTGCCGTTCTACGTCCAATACGCCCACTGCTGGCTCCGCTGCACCCCTTTTCGACAGAAGGTGGAAGCCTGTGTCAAGTGCAAGCAAATCGGACATCGGCCGGATGTGTGCCCGGTCGTGTGCGTTCCAACTTGTGAGAAGTGCGGGGAGGTTAGCCCCGACGCGAACCATACCTGCAATCATAAATGTGTGGTCTGTGCGGGAGACCACGCCACGGGCTCGGCGCAGTGTCCGCAGCGCTACAAGCCCAAGAAGACCCCTCCTCCTCCAAAGAAGAAGAAATCCGATACCAAGAAATCACGCAAGGAGCCGCCACCACCTCTGAAAGGCAAAGAACACTGGCCGGCGCTACCGACACCATCAACCTCACAATCAGGACCAGCGCACAGCCAGGTGAGCTGGGCTGGGGTAGCTTCTCGCGGCTCCTCACTTCCCAACTTCCCTCCCAACCTGACAAACACCAATCAATTTTTCTCACTAGCTCAAGAAAACGCAATGTTAAGAGCCAAAATAGCCCAGATCGAAGCTCAAATCCAATCGCTTAACTCCCCTATCCCTAGTACGTCCAATGCATCAGAAGACATGGAAGTTTCTAACAATACAAAGGCGAGCCCTGTGGTGGCGCCTCCCCCTCGAAATACGGCAGGACCTCCGCCCGCCAAGCGCAGGAGCTCCGACGAGGCCGAAATTCTCTTAGACGCAGACGTCTACATCTACATGTATTTGAACGACAGAATCACAGATCTTGAAACCAAAACTGGTCAGAGATTCCTTGCCCTAGAGACGCGCATTACGCACCTCGAGACTCGCATGACCAATATTGAGAGCAAAATTGACGAACTCGAAAACATGATTGCTACGATCATCCCCCTCATTCCAACACTGAATAATGGCCAAAACAAATAAAAGCAAAGATTTAATTGTCTGGCAATGGAACTGCCGGGGGTACAAAAAGAAAAAAGCTAATTTCCAACACTATGTAGCCAATAGCCCAACCCCACCGGCGGTAATAGCATTACAAGAAGTTCACTGTGCAGTGAAACTACCGGGATATAATACTCACCAGTCGCATCGCTCTGCTGCAGGGTCGTACACGGCATTCCTTACACAACGACACCTCACAGTAACACATGCCAAATTTGACGGGGTCGACATAGAACACGACTTTATTAAAATTCTTCCACAATCTCACAGAATTCCTACCATATCAATTCTCAATGTTTACAGCAAACCGAAAGACAAAAAACACAAATTTGACACTCTCTTTGTTTCTGCCCGCAAGGAGAGAGAGAGAGAGAAATACGTTTATTCAGTCATAAAAAAAAAAAATAGAAAATTGTACTTGTATGAAAAGGCAACCCCAGTGGTCTTTCCGGTGAGGTGCCTAGATTAAGTTAATGGTTTCGCTTCTTATAAGGTAGGTGAGCAAGCTGTCATATATAGCTTTGCGGTGTTGAGGGGTCCCTCTAGGAAGGATCCAGTCATTGAGAGTGGCGACTGAGCTCTGCAGCCCAGCAAGGCAGATTCTTCGCAGTGATGACAGGCCAGGACATGTCCATAGCAAGTGGTGTGCTGTGGCTGGCGCACCCGTGGTGCAAGTTCCGCAGGTGGGGTCAAGCGACTTGTCAATGTATTGGGCTTTGAACGCAGGCGTGACTGCCGTGCCGGTGCGTAGACGGCGGAGTGCCACGCGTTCCTGAACTGAGCTGAACTGAGCTGAACCTGAACTCAGCTGAACTGAGCGGAACTGAGCTGCACATTTATTGGACACCGAGTCATATGGGTGCAGGAGGGAATGAGCGAGCGGACGCGCTCGCGCGGGGAGCATATTTACCCACCCCCTATTCTCCTTGCCCCGTTTCCGTCACAGCTCGATCGGCAGAAGATGTCGACGCTGTCGATGCTCACCTGCAGCTCCGACAGCATAGAAAGCTTGCTCTACAAGCGCTTCTGCCCGAAGGCCATGACCCCCTCCCTCCTGGGCTTCTGCCCGCAAGGAAGCTGGCCGTCACCCGTTAGTAATTGTGGGTGACTTCAATGCACCGCATCAGGCCTGGGGGTACAGAACCAGCACTCCCAAGGGTAGGGGATTATGGGAACTCATTCAAGACTCGCACCTTACCGTACATAATAATATAGATACACCGACGAGACTCGGTAATAGTGTCGCCATGGATACGACACCTGACCTTACGCTCTCCCTTCGTGCCAGAAATTTAGATTGGCTCAGATTAGACGAGAACCTAGGTAGCGATCATTATATTGTTCAAACCTCCCTTAGCTTTCAACACAAGCCATTTCGTAGCACACAACTCAGTATCACAGACTGGGCTAAATTTCGTGAATACAGAGGATGGCATATGTCAGGCGACATTCTTGACATAGAACAATGGGTTGATCAGTTAAAGGACGATGCGCTCAGATATACCACTACCCTGCCTGAGGAGGCACAGATGCAAGAAATTGACGCGAAACTCCTTCACATGTGGACGGCGAAGAGCTCGCTCTTACGAAGGTGGAGAGGACAACGCTATAATAGGAAACTCAGATGCCGGATAGCAAAGCTGGACCTGGAAATCCAGGACTATGCTGAGCAACTGGCTCAACAGCAATGGGGACAAAAGTGTGAAAGTCTTAGTGGGAGACTGAGCAATAAGCGGACGTGGCAACTATTGAGGCATCTTCTTGATCCGACTGAATCTAAAACTGTACATAGTCATCAGATCAATAAAATACTGCACGAGCGAAAAGACGATCTTGCAAGCTTTTTCCAAGAGTTACGTGATAAGCACCTCCCCTCACAGACAAAAGCTCCCCACGTAAATTACACAGGATCCCGCAACCCAGAACTGGACGCCCCGATTACGGAGGCTGAGGTTGCACACGCAATGGCCAATCTCAAAACAACGTCGGCGTCAGGGCCGGATCAGGTCTCTAATAAAATGCTTCGTAACCTCGACAGGCAAGCCGTTGCTGCACTCACAAAATACTTTAACGAATGCTTGGAGACGGGAACCCTCCCTAAGCAATGGCGAGACGCCAGGGTAATCTTTATTCCGAAACCAGGCAAGCCCATTAACCCCGACAACTTACGCCCCATCTCCCTTACGTCATGCCTAGGCAAATTGCTAGAACACGTTATTCTCTACCGACTAACGGCGTACGTGGAGGAGGCAGGAATCTTTCCAACCGAAATGATTGGCTTTCGTAAGCACTTATCTACCCAGGATATCATGCTCCAACTTCAGAAGGATATAATTAGGCAGAGTCCAGGTCTCGACACCAAAGCTGTGCTCGCACTTGACCTTCGTGGGGCTTTCAATAACGTTAGCCATGCAACCATATTGAGGGAACTTAATGGACTAGACATTGGAGAGCGTACTTATAAGTACATCTCCAATTTTCTTAAAGATAGAACAGCCACGATTCACATGGGTACAGAACACTCTTCGGAATTCAAGCTGGGCAGCTTTGGAACGCCCCAAGGTTCAGTGCTATCCCCCTTTCTCTTTAACGTCGCGATGCTAAACATCGCTCGCGAACTTCAGGCAATCCCAAATATATCCTTTGCCCTCTATGCGGACGACATCACCATATGGACCAGGGGCGGCGGTTCGGACGCCGAGCTGCAGGAACTCTTGCAGAAAGCCACGGACCGGGTCAACGAATGCGCGCAGCAGCTCAACCTGACGTGTGCTCCAACCAAATCAGAGCTCCTGCTTCTCCCCTCACACAAACGAGCCGAAAAACATATGACTCCAATTCATATCACCCTAGATGGCACTCCCATTCCTATCGTTGATAACATTCGGATCTTAGGTCTCACCATACAGAAAAATAGGCAAAACACAACTATAATTCAGAGGCTTAGGCAATCTGTTGATCAGACAATTAGACTAATTGGCAGAGTATCAAACAAGAGAGGGGGCCTGCGAGAAAGAGAACTACTCCAACTCGTTCAAGCTTTCGTAATCCCTCACATAACATATACTGTGCCCTACCTCACTCTCACTAAACGGGAGGAGGAGGAAATCAATACACTTATCCGAAAGGTTCACAAATTTGCCCTAGGGTTACCCATGAGAACATCTACTGAACGATTTCTTGCCACTGGGGCGCATAACACAGTCTCAGAGTTAATTGAAGCCCACCTCAATGCACAGTATTACAGACTCGCAAAATCCACTACCGGAAGATGCATACTTCACAGCCTTGATATTAACCCTCCCTTCTAATCTACACGCAAAATTCCTCTGCGGAGTGAGCTCCGAGCCAAATTGTATGTACCACCGCTTCCTCGGAACATGCATCCACAATATAACCACATGCGGAGAGTGGCTCGTGTGCGAGCGTTGCACCGCCACTACGATAAACTACCCGGCACACTATACGTGGACGCCGCAGAATACCCCTCGAACCCCCATAAGTTCGCTATCACGGCAGTCACTCCACAAGGCCAGCTGGTGGCAGCGGCCTCTGTATGCACCTCTTTCTCAGAGGAGGCAGAAGAGGCAGCCATAGCGCTGGCTCTCACTATCCCCTCAGCCACCACTATCAGCGATTCTAAATCAGCCGTGTACGACTATGGAGCCGGGTGTATCGGCAGACTGGCTGGAATCATCGCATGCAAATCAGTAGTTCAATCAGAAGTTACACTCGTTTGGGCTCCTGCACACGAGGGCCTGCCAGGCAACGAAGCCGCCCATGCCTGTGCCCGAGGTTTCACGAACCGGACACAGACAACACAAGGGGAGGCTGAGGCCGGCGCCTCGCGTGAAAGACTCATCACATATCACGACATCTGCCAACACTACACATCATCTCGACGCACTTTACCCCCTCTCACTCGTCCCCACTCGAGGGAATTAGAAATCTTATGGAGACAACTGCAGACACACGCCATCACTACTCCGTCACTCCTGAATAAACTATACCCCGATCAATTTCTCGATCCCGGCTGCTCTCGTTGCACAGCCCCTTATGCTAACTATAACCACATACTTCTAGAATGCCCCGACCACCCCCCTCCCCCCCGCCTTAAGAGTGTGGAGCTGTGGGGGGCTGCCCTAGGCAGCTCCGAGCCTGGTCTGCAGGACGACGTCCTGCGCTGGGCCGTGGAGGTGATGGGGCTCTACCACGAGTAGATGTCTCTGTCGCCGCCCACCCCCGCAGATCCTGCAGGGTTTTAATCCTGACAAATAAAGTTGTTCATTCATTCATTATTGCGATAGCAATTATATGGACACTCAAAAGCAGATTTCTGCCGTCAGCGTCGCCGTCGCCGTCGCCGTGAGGTTCCGTATGACGTCATTTGGAGAAGAAATCGTCGCCGCGCGCCGAACGCTGTATGTGCGAGTGAAAGGGCGCGAGGGGCGCGTCTTTCACGGGGAGTGAACGCACGGCGGAGAACAAACGCGCGTTCTGCACCGTGCTCGCTTAAGGGCTGCAGAAGTAGGCGTCTCTTTTCTCCTTCACAATCACCATATATGTAGAGCAAACGCGCCTTCTTCCGATGCGCGAGAGGCCGTGGGGGAGGGGGAGGGAAGGGAGGCGACGTTTAGCTGCAGTACCAAGTGCCTATTTATGTCAGAGCCTCCGGCAACAGTCACCAACGCCGCACGCATTTTGAGCGAACGCGGGCAAAACGCCGATGGCGTCGACAACAGTTCTGCGTGTTGCCGATGCTGCTGCATGTACAAGTTTATACAGCTGATAAAGCTAATATCATTACTCCGTATAGCTCTCTACAAGTTTGCTATCGCAATTGATGCTTCGCCTTTCAGGTGAAACTGCGACAACTTTTTTCTTATAGTGCGAGGACATCGCGACTATGGACAGCGGGCAGGTCAGGTCGTATGGTTGCCTACAGCGGTGTGGAAGAGGCAGTGAGTGGCGACGACGTTGACTCTGGTAGCACAGGCGAAAGGGCAACAACTGCATTAGGCTGTATATCAACAGCGCAAGTGACCCTTGATCCACGGGGTAGCAGTCGAGGTTCGGTAGCTTGGTTTAACGTGGTGAGGAATGCAGAGGCATGAGAGAAGCCAACATGGCCAGGAGTAATAAGAATTCTTCTAGATAGCGTATGACCGTAGGGATGAATGAGAACGTCGCCATCCCAAATGTCACTGGAATTGACACTTATATTTTCTTCTCTAGATGGCTAAAAAACATAAACGGAGGTGATGACGAGGCGCGCGCATGCGTTCTTCATAATCAGGAAGAGAGTAACGGTGGCATTCAGGTGTACGAGTCGCTCACTACAAGAGATAGCAGCGGACGCCGAAGACAAGAAAGCCCATCCTAAAATAGCTTCAAGCGAACACTCGGGAAAAACAGCAAAAACAATGTGATGACGCATTCCGTCAATGAATAGTCGAACTGTGCATTGCGCGATGGGGCGAAGAACGGCGTTGGTCGCTGCACGAAGAGGCGGGCCGCAATAAGGCTTCATCGCTTTCCGGAGGCGGGAACAAAAGTCTGCCCGAATAATCGAAATGGCGGCACCTGTGTCAATGAGAGCTTCGACGAAACACTGACAACACGTTCGACGGTCGCTCTAGAGGAATTGTAGGCTGTCCGGTGGATGCAGTTTCCCCTCCTTAAACTGCATCGGAGAGTTTTCCGAGTGGGCGTTGGGGACATGAGAAGCAGGTCGGAGAGGTGATACGGAACGACGACGTGGAGAAGGCGACCTGCGGCGAGATTCTCGAGAATTGAGAGGCGTGTTGGTAGAGTACGGAGGAGAGGGCGATCGATGAAATGAAGAGCGGTAGGAGGTTCTCTGGTAGCCCGTTGCTGGACGGGCGCATGTTCGCTCTTCGGGTGTATGACCACGTTGCTCATCCTGTTGACGCCGTCGAGAGAACCAGGAGATATGCCCGCGGTAGCCACAGTAGTAGCAAATGGGTTGAGCCGGAAACGGAGCCGAAGCGGTAAGGCAGTACGCGCACTGGTGGCGACAATGAAGCCACAGGGACATAGTGGTCTGTTGATAGAGAGCCCGCGGTGACCGGAAGGACAGCCGCGATGTCGGCATATATTGGCACCTGTCGAGAGCAGGGGCCTTCGGAGCACGTTAGACGTGACGCAGAGGCGATCTCTTCTTTGATTATCTCGCGTAAGCCGGTCAGATAAGGGGCGACGCCAGGTTCTGTGGCACAGGAAGAGCACCGCCCGTGAAGTTCCTCCCGAACATATGAGCGTGCGCAATTCTACTGCCGAAGGCAGAAGGAGGTCTGTGTTATTCGTGCATAGCCGTAGAGATTGAAGTTCCTCTAGGCACTGGCAAGTGGCTATGACATCTTACATGCCTTTCATGACATCTGGCATGCCTTTAAGAATATGCCGTATGCGGTCGGTCTGGGACATGGTGGCGCTGGCACGTTTGCACAAAGCAAGCACATCCTCAATGTGTGTTCCCCGGGGAACTGGACACTCACCGAGCTTCTTCTTCGCGACCTCAGCGCGAACAGCGGAAGCGCCGAAGATATGACGAAGTTGCTGCGGGAACGTTTCCCAGACGGGGAGATGAGGCTGATGGTTCCAAAATCAGGTTTTCGCGACATCGGTGAGGTAAAAGGGGGCATTGTGTAACTTCTGGTGAGTTATCCCACTTATTGAAGTCGCTTGCCAGGTTGTAGTTTTGGAGCCATTCCTCGACGTCATCTCTGTGATGTCGTGGTTTCGGTTTATAAACCCACATAATCCGCTGCCAGGGGGCGCTGTTGCAGCTCGGCACGCCTTTATAAGCAGCTGCTTCCTGGAATAAAGAGTTCTTCGCCTCGGACCTGCCTGCGTCAGGTGTTCGGCCGCCGTCCCGGCGTGCCCCTGCGTTTCCCGCGTGCCCGGCGTGGCACCCATGGCAGCCACGCCGATACAACAATCTCCTCGAAGGCCAGCCAAGACTGGTGGGTCACGGTGGCGGTTGTGCATGGCCACGACGGATGGCGAAGGCTGTGCTGGGGTGGTCGTAGCGGACGTGCTCGGAGCGTCTTGCGCAGACATGACAGTGCATGCGGCGACCCGAGCAGAGCTCCAGTGAGAAGGGCGGGAGGTCTCAGGGAACGCGAAGCACCTTCCACCACTTATAAGGAACCATTTATTCCAGCCGAGCTCGAGCTACGACGAACAACGCGCTGTGCGGCTGATGATGATAAATGCAGATGAGGAATTTGTACAAGTAATGATGATGTGTAGAGACGAAGAAGAGTCAGTCATGGGTCGCGCTCACAATAGTAACAAATACTGATTCTGAATTTGAAGTGCGATGGCATCGCAGGCGTGCACCCGGTACCCCAGATGCGCGGGAAAGTTTGCGTGGTTGAGCTGCGAAGACCTTGATGACGGCACTGTCTTCTCGCGTTCGCTAAGGACGAAGGCAGGCAGGGTGCGCGCTGTCTACACACGCGCGCAAGGAAGAGGGGGTAGAGGAGCGGGAAGCTGCGCGTGCGCTAGGAGGGGGAGAGAAGTGGGCAGGTTAGTGGACATCTCCTCTTCTATTATTTATTTATTTTCAATAAAGTTTTTACTCACTCACTCTTCTACTTCAGCTGCAGTGGCTGAGCGCGTCTTATCTTGGGGGCAATCTGCGCTGGGTTCGAAGGCTAACCGACTTGACCTACCTAATCGCTTCGTGTACGCTGCGTTCTCGCGCGCCTAGCTCGCGTTGAAGCGAGAGGAAACGATAAGGGGAATTCGCTCACATTTGCTGCCCCTCTTCATCACCCTGCGTTCTCATAGCGAGTGTCCGCGGTGATCAAGTGAGACGGGTTCTTGTTTGCCCGTGTTTCCGTGACAACCTGCTTGATAACTTAGTCAGAAAGCTAATGTTTAGAGCAGTTTATGCAGCTATTAAAACGACTAGCGTTGCTTCGTAAGGTTTTAACACTTTCCTATAGCAATCAACGCTTCGCCTGTGAGGCGAAAGTGTGACTTATTTTTCCTGCAGATTCATCATCATCATCAGCAGCAGCAGCAGCATGAATAATGTGGGCTGCTCGCGCCACAAGTAGAGAGATAAGCTTGAATTTCAGAGACGTGCCTCTTAATTACTTTTTACTTGTTTTTTTTTAATCATATCACCACTCGGTACGTCGTCTATCCCCGACAATCGGTGTTTGCCATTAAAATATGTATCATAATCATCACCATAATCCTCGTGGCTTATTCTCCGAGCCTGAAAATGTACCGACTCACTGTTCACTTTCTGCTTTTTGCAGTTTTTATTTACCTGTATATAATAGGAGCGCAAGAGGCGTTGATGAAGGGCAAGCCACCTCTCCTTCCGGTGTACCCGCAAGGCGTGAGTAATACATCGTTACGCAACTGCTCAAATCTCTAGACTGCAGTGGCCGTCCAGCCTTCCACTGCACATAGCAATGGTTCAGTGGGCACTCCGCTCATGAGCATCCTGCAGGAAACAGAACTCTTGGTCGCTGCTACGCATTCATTTGCTGTGGTTTTGGTTTACAATGAACGCCGCGTTGTCGAAATTAATCCCAAGGGCACGGCTATGGCGTATCTCAAAGCCTATGCCCCCCCTCATCGGGGACATGGCAGCCGTATTGTGTTCTTGCCCTGCGCAATTTCTTGTGCGATTTTGTGTCTTTGTGATTACACTTCCGAAGTGCCGTTATTCTTTCGTTCGTAACGTTGTCTTCATTGTTTGCCACTCTCAGGTGGTTGCCCCTCTCCCGACAGTATCAAGTGTTCTATCCTACACCTGGGAGAAGGACAACTGGGCAGCTCTTATCGCGCTCAGCGGCACCACCAACTTCATGATCATCGAGGCGGTAGCCGCAAACCTACTAGAACAAGCGCCGCAGATACCCCTGCAGGCACAAGCAGGTTTGCCTGGCGACCTGAACTTGTTACGGGGTCTAGGTGCTGGAGGCGACATAATCCTTCTCACCCTACCCTTTGTGAATGCCGATGATTTTTACATACACCATGTAATCATCGTCACGGCGAACCTCATCGCAAAAGTGCTCTCACAGATCGTGGCAGCCAAGGTCTTCCGCACAGTCAAAGGAAGCAGACTTTCGGTATGTATTTCCACGACAAAATTATGACCTATACTTGTCACGAATTAGAGCATATTTCTCAAAGATGTCGTGTGAGGAAAACGATTATCCGTCGTACATACATGGCGCCTCTTAAAGAATAACAAGTCTTGTCTTTTACTTTGCACTTTGTAAATATGCGCTAACAGCTGGTAGCATAGTGAATGACATTCACAACTAATGGCATTCGCCCATTGAATGAGTTTCCCTAACTCATGCGCACGCGACTTGTGTAATCTCGATGACAGGGGCTTGGCAATAAATTACAAAACCGATAAGTTAAAACGAAATGTAATATATTTTCAAATAACCTTCCAAGGTTTACCATTGTATTGCTAACAATAAAGTGTGAATATGTAAACAAGATGCCCGATTTGTAAATTTTCGTTGTCATAGCAGCCTGCCGATAAACATTGCCATCAATTGGGAATATTTTGTTTACCCGTGTAGACTGGGAACGCAAGACCGCAATGACATTCGATATGAATGTCATTTACTGCAAATGACATTACGTGTGCCATGTGGCAGGGGTATTACTTGTTTTGCTGGGCACAAGTTCTCCCGATAACGGGTTAAATTTGTAACTCACAGTTTTAACCCTGCATGGTGTAAAACTGTTAAAGTGTTCCTTCAATACCTTGTTCTCGTTCGCTTGCCTGACATAATAATTGACGGTTCACAACTTGAGGAGAAATTGAAGACATGGATTGCCGTTCTTGAATTTCCCATCGAGATCTAGGCGCCCGTACGTCCGTGTGACTTTATGGCTTATGAACGATTTTCTCGTGTGTGGCCCGACTGGCGCAATAAATTTTCCCCAATGCCAGGTTTTACCTTTTTGCCTTAGGATGCTGCGTAGTCTACTACATCGAGAGTCAATCAATTGGTGCATGCACTGTCATGCACTGTCAAACAGCATGCACTGTCAAAAGTCGTGACCTTACTGCGAGCTTGTGCGGACACTTCAGGAAGCCGTCAGCAGCCGTCAAATTGCGTCTTGCGCTTTATCTAGCTTACGAATCGTCACTGCGAGAGCTTTCTTTGCCTTCCCCACCCCCCTTTCCCACTGCGGACTGTTCACTGCTGCTGGCTTGCACAATTAGCCGTAGCCGGATATTGTGCGAACCGAGGCAGTCTGTAAGCGCCGCGTAACATATGCATATACCGACACCTCCTCCAGCACAAATATGTCGTCGTCGTCATTCCTACATTATGTTTTCGCCGCCTCGCATCTTATCGTCAGCATTCCTTCGTTGCTATGCCGTCGTTGCAATCGTGCCGTCTTCGCCATGCCTTCGCGATCATTTCATCGTCGTTATTCAAGCGTCGTGCCGTCGTCGTACCTTCGTTGTTCCAACATCGTCATTGCGTCATCCTCAGAGTTTTCGTGCCGTCATGGTTCTTTTATCATCGTCATCGTCGTGCCTCAGAAGACAACTAGCACAATTATTAGCAAGTATGTCCAAAATATTGCGAAAAGTTTTTTTTTTCTCACCAGGTGCGTTTTTTTCACTTGCCGACGTCTGCAGTAGCTAGCACGTAAGATACATCTACATGCGCAGCAACAACAGGTTTTGTGTGTCAGGGTTGCGTGTTCAATTGTCTACGTTCAGCGCATTAGGCCAAATTAGCACTCTTGTACGCAAAATATATACCTGGACTGCGGGTCACAAGGCCGTCATCTCCTTATCTTCACATAGAGTTCCTGTAGGGGCGATCGTATTTAAGCAATTTCGGAATTTTTGTAAATCGCCTCTGGCAGATAGCATAATTCTGTTCCCTTAGCTTCCCAATTACTCGAATAGGTGGACATTCCTAGCACAAAAAATTGAAACATATTCAAATAACTAAAACAAATTCAGAAATTAACTTCTTAATTGTTACTTTACGGTACCCAGTGACATTGCAAGACGTATCCACTTGAAACGAATCTCCAGGATGACACCAGTTTGGAGTGTGTATTTTCCAAAGTGTGGGACGTTCCAGTTTCTTTCGTGCCTTTATTTATGAAAGTGCGTTTTCTCAAAAAAACTAGGTTGAACAAAAGTGCACCTTCCGGCATTTTTGATAATACGTATCTACAAATTGGTGTCATTCTGAAATTTCATTCCATGTGGATACGCCTTGCAATCTCACCGGCTTCAATTTGTAAATTGCAGTATGTGCCATAAAGTAAATAATTGAAAAGTTAATTAATAACTTTTATTTGGATGATAATGTGTTTCGATTTCTCATGCAAGTGTTGTCCACCTCCCTGAATAATCCAGCTCAAGGACTAGATTTTAAGTTATCTGCAACAGGCGATTTAAAAAAATCCCGGAAAACTTAAAAGTTATCATCCCATACAGGCTCGATTTTGCAATATGTCCAGCTTTTTCCACACGCTGCACACGAGGGTCGCCATCGGCAGATTTTATTCAAACTCCGATTGTTCCGACACCCTGCACCTGGACCCGAAAGTAGTGGCTTGCGCTTCGAATTATCATTCCATTTTTTTTTCGTCCTTTCGTTATTTGCACTTTCGCATACTTTCATATCTAGCCTTATCTCTAACACGTCTGTCGAACATGTCACTAATGCATCTCTAATTTTGTCTTAAAGAATTCTTTTCTGTGACACTGTCTCATTGTTGGCGCAGTATTCACTGGTTATACAGGTATTACGCACAGTTCCATTTTTCCCCATTGTGGGTCGACCTTTCTTCTATACATTTATAAGATAATATCCTAGCCATCCGTGCATTCTTTTACGCGTGTGCCAACATTCTAAATTGGCTACCCCCCTCCCCCTTTCCCTAGCCCCCTAAATAACCAACCAGGTACCCCTTGGCTGGTTGAATATACTAGTTGAATGGGTTGGCATGAAGCGCAACACTCGACATCGCCAATAAGCAGGCTCTTTGGAGGCGGTAGGCTCGGTCTGCTTTCTGAGCAGGCATCAAGCAATTTTTCGACCCCTCTTTGCGGAATTTTCGCGGAAATTCTGGGAAACGTCGCGTCGTCGCTCTTTCATGACGAATACCGGCAACTAACCCGCACCTGAATGCCACTGGTGTCTCTGAAGACGTACTTCATAATGACGTCAAGGTGCAGACACGCTCTCCTGCAGAAATGCCGAACTTTTAAGCGTTTAAATGATGCCGGCACACGCCCTGATACTAGAACGGCGCTTCTAACGGCGTAGAGATATGATCTAGAGAACGATAACTTGTTATCTCACTTGGCACGTTTGACTGTTGCAGCAAGTTGTGCTCATGCATCCGCTCAGTTAGAAATAATTGCAGGTAGCCATGTCATTGGGAAATATCAGAAGGCGAAGCAAGCTCAGAAGGAAAACCACAGAACAAGCGTTTCAGTATAATGTGAAATCCGTGTGCTAGCCTAAGCGTGCGGTGCAACGCTAACGCTGCCGTACGCTGCAGTGCACGGTGCAAACTTGTCTAGCGGAGCCGAGCGGACCGCTAACACGAAGAAAACCACTGGAACTCAGATAGCGACAACTTCCTCCGAGAGTACCGTCTAACTGGGCCACGAGTAAAAAAAAAAAAAAACAATTGGCGACTTCAATTAATGCTATTAGACATTTATAGAGCAACGCGTGTTTGCGTATACTGGGCATGGCCCGTGAGTTTCACCCAAGTCCTTACGTTTGGCACTGCATGCGACACTAAAACCGTCGAATGGATAACACGAATGACACGTGTTTTGCTTTGAAGCGCTGAAAGCAATATTACTGCTTTCGTGAAGGGACGATGCGTCGCGTGAACTGATAATAGTAATTATTCGAATGTCATTACCTTCAGAATGTTTTCATATCGGATCAAGTCATTTTTGGTGAAAATATTTAGAGTTTTAGTACAGCGTAAGGCAGCAAACGCAAAGAATTAGCGTTAGCGTTGCGTGCATCACACTGCGCATGTATTGTACGTGAACGGTGCTGGAGCCATACGTACGTACGCTAATTTCGGGATTGAGCGGTGAACGCTAACGCACGCAAGGGGAGTCTTACGTACGGCAACATGGCGGCGCCAGTCGATCGAAGTGAGAGCTTCCCGCTTTGGATCTATCGAGTCGTCGGACTGCACTGTGCGGCTCATGCGTTCCCCACTAATGCTCGTGTTTGCTTTATATTTGTGTGATGATGCTTCGATAGCGGCGCACGGGTAACGAATGGGCGTTGTTTTCGATATACGTTCTCGATTAGCGGCGCAGTAGGCTTAACGAGACGGCTTGCTCATGTTTGCTGTATCCGCCTCGAGATGGCGCCTAAGTGTATTTGCGTTAGCGTTTTGCTCCGTTCCGCTATTCTAAGACACTACCTTGTGCCGCACAGTGCAGCTTTTCTTTACGTTAGCGTTGCGTCGCATGCTAACGCTAACGCAATCTTTATACGCTATATTAAAACTCGATTTTACCAGCGAAATTCGGAACACTTTACTTACTCCCAGGGTGCCCTTTTTTATAGGAACCTCTGGTATTTATCAGTACACACGCGCTCCAATAAATTCTTACAATGTAACGGGAGATTAGCGTGTCACGTAATCTGCGAGATATGATACAAAGTCACTCACTGTACATCTTTACACCAACGCATCTCAGACGTCACTTCTGTCTATCCCACGCAGTGCAAAGTTGCCGTAGCACTTTCAGTGCACCCTAATGATTTGCTGCAAACCGACTGAAAATTTACCTACTGTATTTTCTATTACAGGTGCGAGTTATCGAATGAGTAGGCTAACTTTCACCTGGGCCTTGTACTCTTAATGATTGTGCTGGGTATAGCAAAGCACATTGTGGCCACTCATCCCTGCTGTCGAAATTGGCATGCCACCGTGGTGACCATGAGTAAGTAAATGTTAATATTTCTGTCTCTAAAACATTTGGTTTGCAAAGTGATTCTTTGAATCTTTCGGTTTTTCGAAATACAGAACAAATCTTGCAGAAGTCACCGATGATGCTTGTCAATGTGAGGGAGTAGCCGAGTTCTTGTAGAAAGGTGTTTGCTTTAGCGACCACAGACTGGGACGGCTGTCGTTCCCTTGTGCTCGACCACAGCATCAACCTTTAAACGCCGCACAGCCGTAAACGGTAGCGCCACACAGCGACCAGGGAGAGATACGCCGACGACAACCCGCTCTGGCCACGTTCTCGCATGGTTATTCCGGGCAGTGCCAACATCTGCCGAGCAGGCGGAGACGCTTTTGTTTACCGATATCGTGCGTGTGATGGGCAACCACTACAACAGTTAGCGCATGCCGTGCTTGCCTCACTGAAGAAACAGAACTGCTCGTCACAAGCTAACGCTCCTTTCCGGTGAAATCGTCAGAGAATGAATAATGGGTGGTGAGGCTATATAGATGGGCAATCCCGTGAACCCACCGATGAAGCGGAGTATGTGTAGGGTCCTTCGATTTCGGGTTTCATTTCACAGCGCAGCTGTTAGCCTCTAGTTGGTTGGAAATTTTCTCGGCATCGTCCTCACGAAAAAAAAAAAAGAAAGAACCTTTAGAGATGGAGCATAGGTTCTTTGGTATCACGAGTACAACACACAGCACAGCATTCGTTTCAATGAAGAACAAGCACAAAACATGCATCCAAAGTTCCAAACCACAACGTAGATGGTAAGCCACTCATGATAACAGTGAGAAGTACCGTACGTTTCCCGGTGAAGATTGCTGTTATGCAACTGTCGCTGCGACGGTAGCTTGTGGCGTGGGAAGTGACGTCATTAAGGCTTTGATACATAAAAGAACCAGGCTAGCAACAGATTTCAGTGTTGTTTTAGGAACGGTACTGGTGGACAACGCATAGTTAGGACTACCGACGAGCAATGCGAATACGTGGAGCGCCAAAGGGAATAGAAAGGCAACACGACCAGTGGCGGCGTGCTCCTAAAATTATAATTACTCCCATTGTTAGCATTACTATAAATTACGATTTCTACCGTTACTCTAAAGGAATAAGGTATTCCATGCCTCACCATCAGCAGTCGTAGTGGTGGTTTTCAACAGCTTCCCTGGACATCCGCTTTCGCAGGTCGGGATGGCAAGTCAATTTTTCTGTATTTTTTATTTTTAATGTGGGCGAATTAAAAATCCGGAGACAATAAGAATGAGAATAGCCAGTGAGAAATTAGGGGTTTCGTCGTCTGACAGCCTAAAGTTCGGGATTTTGCCGGTAACAGTTACATTAACACATGCAATGTTCTCCTTTTGGTCACAAACGCTCTGCTTGAACAAGTAACATCCCTCACACGAACATTTCACGGCGAAGAAAGCTGCTCGCAAATGCTGTTACCAACTCATCTCTAGGAATTGTCGTTGGCGGGCATTATTAGTGCATTTAAAAGAAACCTCATCAACTAAAATTAGCGAGACATAGCTACGGGTTTGGCGCATCCTTCTTTGTTCTCTGCGCTTTTGTGGCAAACACCAATGGACTAGAATTCAATTCTACGGATTTACGTGATCAAAACAACGATCTCATTTTGAGGTACGCCGTAGTTGGGGTTCCCCGGAATAATTTTGACGACCTGGTGCTCTTTGACGTGCGCAGAAAAGCCTGTGTGCAGACGACACACAAGCGTTCTTACATTACGCTCCCATCGAAATGTGACTGCCGCGGGAGGCATTTTATTCCGCGCCCTAATGTTTAGCAGTGACACCCCGTGGCCACTAAGCCACCGCGAAAAGTTCTTAACAAATAAAAGAACTACGAAGGGAAGTGCACACGTGCAGGCGTCGCGGGAGGTGTCGTGCTTTTCCTTATCTGACAAGGCCTTGCTGCAGGGCATTCTCATATGCATTGGAAGCATCTCTGGCAGTGTTTCCAGGTCGGACGAGGCGGCGTAGCCCAAAGTTAAAGAAATTGTAGCCCAAATGTAGCCAAACACAAAAATAGAGTCAAATATTTCGTAGCCAAATATAGCCATTTTTATTTGCAGTTTTATTTCTACATAAATTTTCACATTCAACAACGCAATCCTTTTTTGCACAACCCGTTGTAACCAAATGTGATTGCCGCCGTGACGGTGTACATCACGCTTGCAGCGAATCGCTGCAGAAGACGAAATCATAGTGATTTTATTATATGACAGATAGTAGTAGGTTATTATTTTAAGTTGTATGCAGTAATACTAACTACGAACTCTGCATTTTAGGCTCACGTGGACGCAAAATGTCAGCATCATTGAGCTCTCACGTGACATCCGCCTACGGTGTAGAAAAACTTCAGCTGTCCAGCGGTCTGCGACGGTGACGCGCCCACGGCTTCTTTTTTATGAGCCGAAACCAGTGTATCCTGCCAGAATATCTCGCGTTATTTGTCTTATCGTCCTATCCTGTTTTCTCGTTAATTAGATTGAACCGGGTTAGCTGGGACACATTCTATATAGTTTCCACTTACATCAACCTGATCGCCATCTTAGGTCTCCAGCATGCCAAGAACATGCGTTAAAGAGAAGTGAGAGACAACAGATGCCACTCGCTGTCTCAATCGGTGTAAGCGAAACTTTAAACGGTTGCTGCGCAAAACGGCACACAAATGTAAGAAGCGCGCAGGCGTTTGCGGCGACGAGCACGTCCCGAACGTAACTCGCTCGAAATGGCAAAAGCTGCGACGGCTCATAAAGAGCAAAGGTAAACGACAAATTAATGACAGTGGTAATCCTGTGAAAACCGGTTACTGTCAAAAAGCAAACCATGTTGATATACTATTAATAATAATTACTGGGGTTTTACGTGCCAAAACCACGATATGATTGGGAGGCATGAAGCAGTGGGCGACTTCGGATTAATGTTGACCACTTGGGTTCCTTTAACTTGCACATAAATCTTAGTACACGGGTGTTTCAACATTTAGCCTCGATCGAAATGCGGCCGCCGTGGCCGAGGATCCAACCCCTTCCTTGAGCCAGCAGCGCGACACACCACCTGCTAAGCTAACACACTGGGCGATGTTCATGTGACGTGGCGCACTAATCGCATCGCGGCAAACTTGTTTTGATATTGGCACAATAAGTATCTGCATCTGTCACGTTACGGGCAGGCCATCTATAAGTAAACGCACCAGGACCCACTTTGGGCTCTTTTTTATACTTTCTCGCATACTTGGCCCACTTCCCCATGGTTCGATTCTTCTCTCCGAGCACGATCCGGTCTTAAGTCTAACCTACGGAAATGAACCTCTAATGTAAGCACAAATAAAAACTCATCTCGCAGGAAAAAGAAAATGGCAGTAAAGCTTAGCGTGAGAAACGTGAAGCAGGTTGAAAGCTGTGCTCGGCGCGATAGTTCACCAAGAAGCCATGGCCGTGAACACGCTGGAGCGGGTCATCTACCCGTGCTTCTTTCATGTGGGCGCCACGATCGCCCGACCCTATTTTTTTGCTCACTGAGCATAGCGAAAGTACATCAAAGATCAAAGCCACTGGTTCAGACAACGGCGCAGAGAATGGAGGGGGAGAGGGGGCGGATGGCATTTCGCGCACGCACACAAGCACAATTTTTGTTAATTAGTTGAAATGTGTTTCGATTTCTCGTGCAACTAATGTCCGCCTCATCGAATAACCCAGCTCAATGCTAAGAATTATACTACCTGCCACAGGCGATTTCTAAAAATTCCGTAAAACTTAAAAATGAGCGCCATGAATATATTGATGAACTATAGTTGATATTGCATTACGCGATGTATAGCGCGAAAAGGGGCCTGCGGGAATCATTAGCACAAAGAGAATGCTCGACTTCTCTTTCGCTTTGCTCACTACGCAATTGCATTTATACGTCTAAGGTTAAGTTATCCTACGAGGAATTGGGCACCTGTTCTACTGCAGTTGAATATGTCTGCAAGCACTTAAAATTCCAGACGCCCCCGCGCATAGCAATTCACAGTGATGCGTTGACCTGCATAATGTGCTCCTCTTATTAAATTTCAACGGTGCCAACCTGATCTAGGAAATAAAGGGAAAAGAAGTAAAAGTCGTAGTTTCGCCCGAAAGGCAAGCATCCATTGCGATAGCAAATTAGTAGACAGCTATACGTAGTAAGGATAGCAGCTTTATTGCCTTATAAACTTGGGCACGTGGACATGCAATAAAATTCCTACTATCGTTAATTCTAATATAAATTAATTTGCAATCGCAGATGTCAAATTTGCTCGCCATTGGAGATAAATGCCGAAATTAAGCTCTCACACACTGCCTTCAAGCAGTTTTTAGGAACTCTAATAATGTGGCGTTAGCTCGGCTACGGGAGGTTTTCAAGAAGTGTTCATCCAAATAATGTTTTGAACTGATACTCCTTTTAGACCTTCGC